>NC_092805.1:120501816-120676515 GCF_040954645.1 Diabrotica undecimpunctata
TTGGGACGCCTAAAAAGTAAAATCTATAGAACACCATCCGCATCTTTAGAAGATTGCAAATGCTTCGCAAACTAAGAGAACGTTTAAAACAAAACCTTTATCATTGTATGGACGACAGAGGTCATAGGTTTCAATATTTGGTCAAATAAGAAATAAGTAACCAGCTAAAAATATTAATATTAAAATGTATAGTGTAGGGGGGTCTTATTTGATCCGCATTGCCATTAAAAAAGGTTGAGTTGATTATTACTCTGTCTTAGGAGTCAAAGTAAAAGAATCGAAAATTTTGGAAAAATGTATCCACCTTTAATCAAAAATTAATGCTACGCTCGTGTGCAACGAGCAAGCACATGCATTAAGAGATATATGGACTACCTTAGCTCTGATGTTACAATGGGCGGGGATTTTAAAAACCTTTCCGAACATTTCTAATTTGTGTGTATTTGTCGAGATTATTTCAAAATTAATCAATAAATAATTGAATTTATTTACGAAGTTAAAAAATATTTAAATTATTGTTTTAATCTTTTTTAAGTGCTAGTGATTTTATCTCCTAAAAGACTAAATATATTCGTTTTCTCGTAGTTTACATAGTTAATAGTAGTTTTGTTGTCATTACTGAAAAACTCATTAATACTGGATATCTTCTACACATGTTTACTAGCCATTATTTGCCAAGATCTAAAAAATAAACTCAAAAATTATAACAACATTTTTTTAAACACTCATTATGGCAATTTGATACAAAGGTTTCCACATAATGTTACATTACAACTTTAATTACGAGAAAACGAATATATTTAGTATTTAACATATAAAATAACGGATAAAATCAAATGCAACGAAAAAAGAATAAAACATTAATTTAAATGTTTTTTAACTTCGTAAATAAATACAATGATTTATTGATTTATTTTGAAATAACCCTGATAAAACAACAACAAAATACCTTGAAATACGGTAAAAAAATTAAAGTTTTAATCATACAATAACATAACCCTAAAATAAAAACATTCGTAGTAAATATCTTAATAATACGAATCGCACAGAATGAATGTTTATAACCAAAAAAACAATATTTCCAACTTCTTATGGGAGAAAATACACACAAATTAGAAATGTTTGGAAATATTTTTAAAAACCCATTGTGACGTCAGACTTAGGTAGTCCATTCGACCATCTTCGTAAGATATCAAGTAGGAAAATCGATGACTGATGGGCATTCAAATGAGAAAGGATACAAATTAAATAGAATTTTTTTTAATCGTATCTATTCAGCGTTTTAATCCAAACAATAAAAAGTTTAAGAGAAAAGATTATTACCCAGTTATTTATTGTAGATTGCACAAATGTACGCATAACTGAACGATATTTTTTTCTAATTAAATATTTTCTGGGCTTAAAGTTTAATAGTTTATAGTTCTTATGTATAGAACTTCTTAATATGTCGTAAGAATTTCTCAATATAATCTTCATCTTTTATAATGATCTGTTACAATATTTATAACCATAATAGTTCATACAGTTTTTAAGATTTTTTATAAATAATATAAAAAATTCTGAATTATTCTTCAAACACCTCATACAGTAAGTATTAAAGTACAAATTTCATGTTTGTAAAAATTAGACAGAGAAGGAAATGCTTTTGCTAGCAGCAGGTGCCTTTTAGTCAGTTAGACGTTAGGTTTTGATAATCAATATGTTTTGCTGTGTTTAAAATTTATTTTGTAATAGAAATATTTTATTTGAAAATGAAAATATGCTCTTCATTTCCAGTTATGCAAATCTTATCCAATTGGATGATTTAATACCTATAGTCAGAAAGTACTGAAACTAGTACGATCCAGTGCGTGTTTTTTAGTTGATCTTTTTAATTGACAAAGTAGTGTGATAAAGGGGGTACGACTATCAAAATAGAGAAATCAATGTGTGTGTGTCAGAGGGAGAGAGAGAGAACTACCTTCGTTACATCTGTAAGAGCAAAAACGATATATAAATGTTGACGTCACATAACGTCGAAGGAATCTATATTACCGACTGTCATAGTTCAACTATTATCCGCTAGTCATCCGCCATTTTTAATCTAAATTAATTTACAAATTATTTTTGTAGTTCTGCTATATTTCATCAGTCAGCGCCAGTAATTCGCCATTTTTAATACAAAATTCTTCTTCTTTTTATGACATGACTCTGTCTGTTTTTCAGTGTGCTTCCAGTAAGTTGTCGTTCCATCGTTTACATGGTCTTCCTACTGATCGTCTTCCTATTGGGGAACCGTTTCTTGCCCTCTTTACTACTCTATTTGTTGTCATTCGGCTTATATGATCGTTCCATTCTACTCTTCTATTTCTTACCCAGTCCTTGATGTTCTCCACCTTGCATCTACGTGGTATATCTGTACTTCTGGCTCTGGCCCATAGTGTCTTACCATCAATTTTTCTCAATCAAGTGTTTTCATCTCTGCTGTTTCTAACATCCTTTTTGTCCTCTCTGTCAGGTCTTGTTTCTGCCGAGTATGTCATTATTGGTCTGATGACTGTTTTGTAAATTTTGCCTTTCGTTTCTTTGCCAATATTTTTATTTCTCCATATTGTTTCATTCAGACATCCTGGGGCTCTGTTTGCTCTATTTACTTCTTCCACTTGCGTTTTGAGCTTTCCGTTGCTAGATAATGTGATGCCCAGATATTTAAACTCTATCACTTGTTCTATTATCTGACCTTCCAGTTCCAATTTACATCTTAGTAAATTTGTTGTTGTAACCATGCATTTTGTCTTTTTTGGGGAAATTAACATGTTAAATTTTCTGGCGGTTATATTAAATTGGTACAGCATACGTTGTAAATCATCTTTACTTTGAGAGAGTAGTATTGCGTCGTCTGCATAGCAGATTATTTTAAGTTGTTTTTCTCCCATTTGGTATTCTTTTTTAGTTCTTATTTTTTTATTATTTCATGTTAAACACTACAGGACTCAGGGAATACAAAATTAAAAGATATATTTATATAAAGTACATTTGACATAAGGAATCCACATTACTGACTGTATTAGTTTTGCTATTATTATACATCTAATTATAATAAAGTATATCAGGATTCAATAAAAAGTATCAAACAATTAGAGAACCGACATATTAGTGACAGTGAGATAAATTGGAATACTAAAATAATACAAGAGCAGCCGCAATGCTCCCGGATTTACGTTGATAGACGGCTAACACCAAAGATAAATAATATAGTATATAGATAGCTAACACAATAAACATATCTACTAAGATGTATTCAATACCTATGAACACTGACGACTAGCGGATAATAGCTGAGCTATGACAGTCAGTAATGTAGATTCCTTTGACGTAATATGACGTGACATATATCGTTCTCACTTTTACACATGGAACGAAGGTGCTTCTCTCTCTAACACATTGATTTCAATATTCTGGTAGTCGTACTCGCTTTGTCATACTACTTTGCCATAAGGCTACGATTCTGATTTTCCTCCTTTTAAAAATACATCTAATTATATAAAAGGCATTCAGATATAATGTATTTAAAAGATGAAATATATTATGGTTTCTTGCCATAGAATTTTTTGGTGTAAATATTTTAAAAGGGGTCTATTCTACACTAGCGTACATATTCCTAATATTTTTACATTTGATTTGTCCTTTTTGTCGTACGTATAAATAATAATAAGTTTTAAACATTGTAAATCAAAAACACAACTCATTCTAATAAATTTATGGATAGGGCACCTTGTTTTGATATTATTTGAAGAACATGGCTTGAAGGTACTGGTTTGTTGATAGTGAGTTTGCTCTTATGTTAAGTTTTAATCGCATAAAATTTTGTAAATACTTATATACAATGACCTAAAATCCTATTGTAATAAATTGTTAATCTATTTTATTAACGCTCATAGTGTTGTTGTAATATTTGATTAGTTAGAGTATTATAATGTAGAAAAAACAATGCCTAGACGAATATCGAGAAAGAAAGAGATTCTGACAGTTATCGATAATTATTTTAAAAATATCTTTTAAATTCATTATTTCATCTTGTTTCGAATTTATCTTAAATTTTACAATATGCTTGTAGTGCCGAATTTTCATTTTTAACATTTTTCACAATTACACACAACAATACACAATATTTGGAGATATAAACGACCAAGGGTAGTGCCGCAAAAGATATAACTTCGAATTATACCGACTCTTTAATAAACCAGACGTCGTAAAGTTTATTAAATCACAGCGATTCGGATGGGCTTGACATGTAATACGCTAGACAACGCGATCGCAAAGCTAACCAGAACAACACTTGTTAGAAGAAGAATCAGAAGACGGCCGCGAATTAGGTACCTAGTTAGATGGAGTTGAAACCGACTTAGTGGTATTAAAAATCAGAAAATGGCAACAGGTCGCTAGAAACTAAATAGAATGGCTACGAATTTTGGAGCAGGCCAGTATCCACAGATTACTGTCGAGCCAAAGATGATGATGATGACGATGGATTAAATATGACAATGATATTCTAATATATTGAATAAAACTGCAGAACTATTATCTATTTTATGGAAAGAGAGATAACTTAACTAAACGACCGGAAAGGTAAGTGCACTGCAAATGGCCAAGATAATATATGTATTCTTAAGCTCATTAAATTCTGTAAACTATAAATCAACGAAAAGATACTAAACAGAATATGGAAATAAGCTAGTAAATAATGTAGCTGCGGAACTTATTAGAATGCTTAGGTTTTCTGAGCGGATTTCTCGTTTGGATTTAAAGTAAACAAAACTATGACAATGGTTAATCTTTATAATAAAAAATTACATGTAAAGATACTGTTTAACTTTTTACCTATGACAATAGACAACGTACTGTTGTTGTGTAACAATATCAAGAAAAGTTTAAACCACCTGAAAAACTAGTGAGTGAAAGTCTGATACATCAATTAAAATGGCGTAAATCATTTATAAGAAATTAAACCATTTGGCTGCTCATTCGGTAACTTTTTATTTTAACATCCACTTGCGGAAACCAAAACTGTTCCAACAGAGATAGGCGTTTTAGGACAAACTGTTGTGGATCCAAACCTTGTTACATGAAAACTTGCAGAATTATCGAGTTACTCAACGTATATTAATTAGAGGTACATAATAGAAGTGAGGATAAACGCGATCTCTTAGATTAGACGGCATCACCTCAGCAAGGCTTCTCGGAGCTACGTTACATTTTGTAGGACATTCAATGTATAAAACAAGTACAACCTCCCCAATGTTAAGTCGTGCGATTCTAAATTAGGAAGTACCAAAGGCCTCTTTGATCTTCCGACATGAGAACTCCATTCTGCCGGAGTCTCAAGTCTCTTGAAGCTGGGATTCACTATATTTGCTTCTGTGTGTGTGTGTCAGTGTATCGTCTCGTCGGACGAATTTCGAAAGGCAACAAAGTCCATACCTATATAATCCACCTGGTTCTGAAACTTAACAAAGACTTTTTTAATCTTCGATTGCAATCTTATGAAAACATAATAACTATAAGTAACTCAAAGAGCTATAGAGAGTAGAATACTCAACATTAAACTCAGCGACCACATACCTTATGAAGAAATAAGAGGAAGATCGAAGATAATAAACTCATCAAAACTCGTTATCAAGAGCACACAAGAGAACCATAGGCAGATCTCAAACTAGATGACTGATGACATCCAAAGAATAGTTGGTAACGAATGGATACAAAAACCAAAGAACAGAAACGAATGGACTCTCTTAAGGGAGATTTACATCCGACGGTGGATGGAATAGCTGATGATGATAATTATTATCACATTATCATTATCATTATACCGTATAGAACGGTCGCATAACGGAATTACGCTATAAAATTACTTTTGTCTCAATGATATGTCAGATTTAAAAATTCCCGTTTTTAACTTGTTGGTGGAGAAGGAGCGAGATGTAAAAGTTGATGATAAACTAGAAAGATTCCCCCCCCCCCCCTCGTGGAATGAAAAGGTATAAAACCTGCAAAAATGTGTCATATATACACTATAAAAATGTCGATAACTTTCAGAGTATTAAACAGAATGAGTTTAAAGCCACATACAAAAACGAAAGTACGTAGAATATACGCTTATTGTTGTTTCCTATTTTATGTTAAGTACCTTTAAATTGTTATTACATATCACATTGGTCTCTTTCCACCTTCAAAGAACAAAAATTGTCATTCATTAAACATATCATGTTTATATATTAAAATCAAACCAAAATGTTTTTAAATTTTGTTTATAAATACACTGGCGTATCTAAACTAGGTAATACGTTAGTAGAATATTTTTGTTTTAGATTATTAGTTTATCAAATCAATACTGTCTGTTACAATAAAAGCAGAAAAATTATATTGTCGAATTGTCTTTCAATATCACCTCAAACTTCAAAAAGAAATTATGATCCAAAATGAAATTAATTTTTATTTCTTAAATATTTACAAGTGTGAACTGACCTGGACATTGAACCGTTCCTTTCATATGTTGTTTTATTTTTTAATAATGACTCTGTGTTTAATATAATACTCTTCCTAACATTCTTATCGAGAAAACTGTTGGAAAACTAGAACAAACTTTGACTTTTTATGTCTTAGTCCTCTAGCTTCAGTTGCTTTCTTTTCTGGTTTGTTATTTTTGCTATTTTGTACTATGCGTCATCTGATATCCATTGCTTCCATTTTTCTTTCGTATCACCCGAAGTGTCTTTTGCATCGTTATGCAGTATGATTTTACTTCTGTCCAAGTGCTATTACGAGATTGTTTGATCTTGTAAATTATTTATGCAATTTAGGTTTTTGGGTACCATAGCTTTTATAAGTGTGTCATTGTTTTCCAAATGCCACTTCTTGTTTTTCTTTTTTAAGTTACATGTTCACAACGAACGTTAGCTATCATCAGCGCAATTTGTACTTTGTCAACAGCTTTTCTAAAGGGAGTTGTTGTGCTGACTCCATTCCACTGTCCAATGTTCTTTACTGAGGAAATATGCCTACGACCTGGAGCTCCTTTCCTTCGATTATTGATTTTAGGAGTTCGTATTTGTCATTTCTTAAGACGTGGCCAAAATATTCAAGCTTGCGGTTTTTTATAGTAAATAAAACTTCATGTTCATCCTGCTGCGTCTTACACATGGCGTTAGTAAGAGTCCCAGCTTCCGCGCTTTAATAAAAAAATGCTCAATACATAGCTGATCAATCATAGAAAAAGACAGAGAATATAAGATCCCGATATTTATATGTTTTGTTGTTTTTGTTTATACAAATGCCTTCGATAATGTTAGATAGGACAAACTATGGAACATAATGACTACAATGGGTGTACTTTAACACTTGACTCATCTTATTAGCAAACTGTATCAAGATCTCAAAGCCTGGAGAGGCCCAGGCCGACGAAGAACATCCTGGCTCCGAAATATACTGGCACTCTTAAATACACTGGCTTTATAATTTCTTGACTTCATCTCAGTGTTAATGTGTCTGTTTCGTCAAATAGTGTTATTAGGGCATCCTGCCAGTCTATTTACTTTTTGTACTTGATCTCTCACTTCTTTGTCCAGGTCTCCATAGCTAGACAGTGTAATTCCCAGGTATTTTATTTTCATTACTTGTTCAATACTGATGCCATCAATTTCTATTTTAGATTTGGTTGGTTCTTTGCTGACTACTATTATTTTAGTTTTCTGAGATGAGATTGTCATATTAAATTCTTTTGCTCTTATGTTAAATCTGTGGACCAGTCTTTGCAGACTATCTTCATCTTGAGCTATCAATATTGCGTCGTCTGCGTAACAGAATATTTTTATTTCTTTATTTCCCATTCTGTATCCTCTTCCTTTGTTAACGCTTTTGATGATTTTATCCATGATCAAATTGAAGAGCATGTGTCTCAATGAATCCCCTTGTCTTATTCCGCGGCCTATTTCTATAGGTTTTGTAAGTTGTCCATCTATTCTGACTTCCATTTTGTTGTTTTGGTAGATGTTTTCGATAGTTTTTATAATATTTAGGGGAACTTCTCAATTATACAGAAGACGAATTACATATTTACATAATTCTTACTCTGTCAGACGCTTTCTTTAGGTCAATCAGATACAGAAATACTGGTCTATTATACTTTAGAGATGAAAGATCAAATATATTACTACTATTTAGGATCTAATTTATAAATGCAAAGTATTTATCTTGAATAGAAAGAAATGGAATATATTGAAGAGGGTTAATTCATAGGTAATGTAATTTACTCAAGATTTTCTGACCACAAATTTTAACAACAAAGTAGAATAATGATAGTAAATGGTAAAGAAATGAAAGTGTCAAAAAATGAAATTAAAAATAAAATCAGAGAAAATAAAAGTAATGAAACCAAGAGAATCATGTACATATAAGTCTTAAAAGTATAATCCAAAAATACTAGTTCTACTTTATTTTTAGATTACGTTAAACTGTTTTTTTTTTGTTATGCCGGAAACTGCTCACTACCAAATTTAAGGATAAGCACAAATTGGTCCCCTGGCTTTCATTTGACATATACCCTCAGCTTACGTGACAACCATGTTTATATATAATACCCATTTTTAACCATTAAAAAAATGGTGAAAACCTTGAAGTATCCATGTCTGTCTGACTGTCCGCTTGTCTGTCCGTGAACACAACTCTTCCGGTTTTAGAACAGATTGGATGGCAAATGAGGTGTCTAGTGAGAGCTTATAACCCAAAGATGGTAATTAACGTGAGAAATTTGACCTCGGACTTCAGGTTACAGAGTTGCAACCGAAAGTACTGTTTTTAAGACGCAGAAATAGTACAAACGGTATATTATTCGATGAGAGCTATACTCGCCTAGAGCATAGCACTGACAGCGAACGCTCGCATTTAAAGTAATGCATTTATTTTACCGAAAATCGATTAAATGATACCATCCCATGGACCGAGCGAGGGTCAGCGCCTCGTTATGAACGCACGCTTAGCAAGACGAGGACAAATATATTACTTCCGGTTAAAAAGTTATAACCGGAAGTTTGACAAAAATGACTTTAAATTAGGGAAATCGTATATTAATCGACGCAAAGTTACAAGAAGAGTTCAAATATCCACTTCCGGTTGTATTTCTGGTCACGTTGGGTGAAAACCTAGGACTTACGAAGTCCAATTGCTTGTTTTACTAGTATAATTTTTATATTTATAATTTTAATATATTTTTATATGTTTTACTAGTATTAAACATCGTTTTGACTTTCGTATATTCTTGACCTGCCGTGGAAACCTTTTTAGAAACGTCAGTGTTAAACATTTTTCATTTTACATCTTTTTAAATACTATATGGTCTACCTATTAGCTTAACATTAGTTCAAAGATAATTTTGTTACATCCAATCAGGGATAAATCAACATTAGCTGTATTAATGATGAGAGTTGGCTTGAAATGTGTCTTTATTAAAGATGGTATCCTTATTGTTACGAGATTTTGTAAATTTAAACTTTAAAGATTTTTGTTAACAAAGTATATGGCTGCTTATCTGTTGGTTAAAGATAGTAATATAATGAAATTAATTAAAACGTACATTGAAAATGGCAGTTTTATTGTCCTTTTTGCTTTTCCTTACAATTTTTGCAGTAGTACGAGGTTATTTTCTCTTTCTAATTGAAATAAAGATTATCAAAAAAAAAATCGTGGGACGCCTGGAAAATATGAAACATCGAAAATGTTTTTTACGATACATGACAGGACGGTTTATAAAGGAAATAAATGTGGCATAATCAAATACGAAATTGTCAATTTTTTAAGGAAACAAATTAAGTAATATACTTTTTTGAATATTGTCGCTAGAGCATGCGGTCCATGGATGCAAGGGAAGCATTACATCCCCTAAAATCTAAAATTTATTTTCAGTAGTTAAAACTACATAATCATATTTCAAATTGATTTGTAATAACTCAAATATTTAAAGATATGTTTTTCAAGAAATCAATAAATTACGTTACGAATGAAAATTAATGACAAGAGGGGACAGTGCAATTTTAGAAACCATTCTGCCCGCACTACCGTCGCGAGTCGGTCCAGACACAGTATATTACCACAGTATATTGCTAATAATGCCAAAGAATATAGACGCATGCGTATATATATTCTTTGATATCATGGTACAATGAATACACAAGGTATGATACATAATGTTCCAAAATCGGTTCACTTTCGCGCATGACGTAGTCAAGAACGCTTATTCCCACAACATTTGAATGTAGTTGTATAGAAAAGACTTTTAATTTTAAGTTTTTTTATATAATTTGGCTAATTTAATTATAGTAATTATAAAGAGATGATAAAATTATGTTATTATAATATTTAATCATAAATAAAATTTTGAAGTTAATTTAAGTTTATTGATTTTTGGTACAGTTATTTTGTTAACATAGATATCCTTTATAAAACAAATTTTAATTATCTTTTATTTCACGTAGGTACAGGTTAATTAACTTATACTTCAGAGTTCGATATTTCAGATGTTTAAAAAGATACAAAAACTTGGTAATGAAGGTACACAAAATTTGTACGTATATACCTACTGAACTAAACACAAAATCAAAATAAATAATATTTATAGCATCTTGAGCCCAAATTCACGTCTCAACTTAAAAAAATTGCCGGCTTTCAAGACTACACGCCGAAAGCTATCTCTTCCAAATCTAAATCTCTTCTCGAACTGTTTCTCTTAACTCCTACTACCACTTTACACTATATTTCCATAACAAAAACAAATAAGGAACAACAAAAAAACAATTACGAATTTGAAGAAAAATCCGGACTCAAACAGTAACTGACTGCTTCCGCGGTCCATCACCGAGTGACATCATTCGCCCAACCCGGTATAAACAAAGCATAAACGGAAATATTCCTGTGTATTTGATGCGCAAAATCTCTAATAGGCGGAATAAACATCAAAAGAAATACCCATCTGTGCCATATAAACAAACTTAAAATAAAATCCGTAAACTAATTTTCGAAACCAAATTCAGAATTTCGCTTTAATCTGTGTCTTCTAAGAATTGCAAGGCAAAACAGACGTTGATAAAGATGTTATTAGAGACATGGGAAATCTAAAAATTGCATTCCACAACATATCTCCTCAACTAAGCAAAATTCTTAGCGAATTGGTTTCTTGTACTCGTACAGAGTATATCGGAATAAAAAAGAAAAGACAGTTAAGATTTGATTTCACGAGCGACTGCGAAAGCCGTTCTGATGAGGTCTATTAGGCCGAAATACGTATAAGCGGATGCCCAGGCGCCCTCTACGTGATATCAAATCTTAGCTGTCTTTTCCTTTTCAAACTTAAAATGTTTATATTATGAATCTCAGCGACGAAAAAAGATTGAGAATATTTTTAGGTGTTTTAATGCATACGAAGGGAAATCGAAATGCTACAGCTTTAATAAGATTATTTCCAATTTTAATCTCTCAGTAATCGTTCAGAAATTTGTCCTCAATTTGTTTACTTGAAAGGTATCGTTCAATTCATCTTTTTCTTGCTGTCTCAGTTGGTGCATATATATATATATATATATATATATATATATATATATATATATATATATATATATATATATATATATATATATATATATATATATATATTAATAGGACCTGGTCCTCCGCTTTCAAAGCATTATTGGCAACACCAAAAGAAAACTATATTATTACATTTAAAAAAATTTATTTAAAAAAGTATATTGATTTTTTATTTTTAAGCCATTATAAAAAATAAAACAATATCTATACTAAAACGTAGAAACACTAATTACAATTAAATGGATACAAATTAACAAGTCTACTTAATTACAATTTAGTGGTAATTTTTTATTTAGAACTAGCAAAAGCTATTAATGCAAACGTCAATTGTGGCGAGGTGTGCGAAATGACTTGAGTTACTGGAGTAAACGAAAATTAAAATTTTAAATGATTCCTATTCTTGCCTCCGCCACTGATTTACATAAGCAATGCCGTTCAAATGTTTTTAAAATCTGAGCGGCAAAATCTCACCATAATTGGCATTTGCTGTATATGTATGCCAATCTTTAAAAATAGCTAACTGAAAACAAAACTGAATACCTATATTTAAAATAGAATGGGCAGACTATAAACTTATGTTCCGAAACTTTTTTCATGTGGCATGTTTAACTTAAATATTATTTTATAAGGGATTAAACCACAATTGATTGTAATAAGACTTGACATTTCGATTTCCAATCCGGAAATAGTTTTCAAAAAATTCTGAAATATTTTTTTTTATTTCAGAATAAAAATTAGAATACAAATTCGGAAGAACATTTTAGAATTTATTGAAAATGATTTCAGAATTGGAAATCGAAACGTCAAAGCAAAATGTAAAATGTAATTCTCATTACATCAACAGTGAACAATAATGTAAATTGGTAGAGGTACAAATTTTAATACATTTTAAAAGGGACACATCAACAAAAAATACAAACAATAATCGTTGATAATAGGTGCTCTTATTAAATGGATAGCGCCTGAAGAGGGTTGTTGAAACGTATATCACGTGGGAATCAGTGAACAATATTTATTAAAAAATAATATAAGTATGGCACAAAAATGTTATGCATTATAGTATCATCCTAAAAAATCAACACCTTAATAATTAAAGAAAAGAGAGAAAACTTAAGAAAGTAGTAACATAATAAAAGACACAAGTGAATGAAATTCTGAAATAGGATTTTTACACTAAAGTATATTTTTTAAACATTAAAATCGTTCGGATACATATAGCGAGAAGCGAGATCATAGCAGAACAACCCTCTCGACGAATCCTTACGTCACATCAAAAATAGGTGCAGTAAATTTTCAACAGTTGACAATGTTGGCAATAGATAGGGCATAAACTTGGGAGGTCGAAGCTCGAAGAGGAGAGATTACACAGAAGAAAAAAAGAAGTAATTATTCTATTCTCTACGAAAAGCTACACATTAGGCATAATTGGAAAACACCAGGCCGGATTCACTCCAGGAAAAACAACAGTCGACCAGATTGCGTGAGTAGGATATCAGAAAAACTTATCCTAACCACGAGAATGACAATGTCTAACTTAAAAACAAGTGTTAAAATACAGGGAAAGAATTATTATATATGAAACACTGCTGAGGCCGGTCCTCACATATGGGACGGAAACATAAGACTATAACGCAGAAGGATGAAAGTGTTTTGGGAATATTCGAGTGTAAAATACTCCGCAACATATTTGGATCAATAAACGACCAAGGGCAGTGGCGCAAAACATATAACTTCGAAATACATGTGATTTAAAGCTTAATATGTATTTTAAGTTGGTAAAATCGTTTATAAACACTCTAAAAAAATATGATACATGAAGGTACAAATTTAATAATAGTGGTAAAATTAAATGTTTTATTAAACATTTCCATACTATGTAGTAAGGATATCTTATAATACGGACAGTCTGCTCAAAATAAATATGTAGTACTTGACAACTTTAAGTGCATTTTTCTAAAATTACCATCGGAGTAGGTTGACTTACATTACATGGTAGTGGTAGTGACCATATGATATTGATGTTTTAGATCAAAATTAAAGCCAGTCGGTAATTAAAGAAAGAATGCAAGGAAACATAAATTCGCCACATTATTTATATAATAAATTAGTATCAGAAACCATCAGGATCGGTTGTCACCTCAAATTTTAAACAAACATTTTTTTTTATAATGAAAATAAAAACAAAGAGATTGTATGTTCACATTTTTACTAAATAATTCAATTTATCTAACTCAGTCTTTAGTGTTAGGTGGATTGGGTTAATCAGTAACTACCAGTGCCAGTCCCAAATCTGGATAAGGGAGGAGGGTTGGACGAAAGGCTAACGACCCTATCACATAAAAAGACATTGTTACGAAATCAAGACTCAGAGGAACTCAACGAAATTTTTCGACAATCAACGCAAAGATTTGGAAATATAGACTTGGAACATTCATACACTATATGAAACTGGAAATCTCCGAAAACTAATTGATTCCAGTATTAGCCCGATATAATGCATACATTACCGCCATACAAGAAGTGGAATGGACTGACCAAGGGGATTCTCCGACAGAAAAAAAATTGACATCTATTACAGCTGCCACCAAACCAAACACGAGTTCGGGACCGCATTCATAGTCGACCAAAAAGTAAAACCTCTCATTATGAACTTTAATAAGCCAAAGGATCGGCTACTTCAGTATAAGGGACAAGTTTTTTAATACTAGGTTCAAAAATGTGCACTGCAACAGAAGGCACAGAAGATAATAACACGGACCAATTTTATGACGAACTGGAAACCATATACAACCGTAGACGAGGAAAAAACTACAGCAAAAATTATTTTTAATATAATACTGGAGAAGACTGTAAGAGATGCTGAGATATACAATAGAGGAACTATAATTTTGAGGTTGGAAACAAATTCATACACCTATGCTCCCTTATGACTTCACAACGAAGAAACTGAAAAAAAAAGACTACTATCAGAGAACAGATATTACTTTGGATTAAGCAAACACCTAAGTATCAAAAATGTAACAATACCATCCTACCTATGCTGACATAAGAGTCGGAAACATGGACAATCTCTAAAATAGATCAAATCATCTATTCATCTTTGGGCGAAAGATTTTTAGAAGAATATTTAGTGCATTCTGTGAAAACGTCCCCTAAAGATGGTAATATAACTTTTAGGTCTATAAGAAACGGAAGATGATAGGTAGGCTTCATAATAATAGGTAAGCTAAGATGGGCACTACACTTGTCAAGAGCAAACAAAAACTGTCCTCCCAAACCAATCCTAGTGGAAAGGTGATGTAGACGACGACCCGAATAAGATTGGTGCTGCAAATTAGGAATGAACAAGAACAACTAGCAAAACTGAGGAAGGTCGACTCAACTCAACAGGGCTGTAGTACTATTGATGATGATGATGCACTTTATTTTTTAGTAACAGTGGTAACTTTTAATTTTGGTTTTAACCAATAAATTTTTTTAGAAATTTAATAACAAATATTTATATTGTTGAATAAATGATCCAAGTAAGTTCCTTATATTTCTGTGTTAAAAAAATATTTTGTTATATACAAAAATATAAGTCTACATTTTCTCAAAAACTTAAGTAAATGTTACATATAGGTACCCTTTAAAGAAGTGTGAATGAAATTAATAATCTAAATAAAAAATATACATAGGAGACGATATTATACTTTGACAATCACATTATCAAAGCATTAACAATGATTCAATTTAACTAAACGAATATTATTTGTAACATTAAAGTTCAGCTATTCAATAACCAAAATCAATATTATTTGCTACATAGTATTAGAAAAAAAAAACAGAATTTGACATTGTGATAAAACTGTCTCAATGATAATAGATCTTAATGTCGTCTTGCAGAGACCATTATTGCTTCCATATTTCGTTTATTCCTTGGCATATACAATGACAATGATGTATTAATGTATAAATGTGGAAATACAAATAACTCTAATTTTATCACTTTGTTAATTTGTTCTTCTTTGTTAACTTCGTCTTCTTAAAAGGAATTTACTGGATTTTAGACATTTTTATTAATTCCTACAAATGAACAAAGAATGTGAATTAATGTTCTGGGCAGTTTTTTTTTGTTTATTTATTTTACTTGTAATAATATATTGGTACAGTCCTTGGACAAATTATTATGGTTTATTATTAATGCCAACATCGTAAGTACCTAACTCATAAGGTATTTTCTAACTGTGGCATTTCTTTAAATAAGGTCTCATTTTTTATGTTAGTGGAAGACCATACAGTTTATTAATAAACCGTTAAGTGACGTTAAAGTATATTTTATTTGAAATAATTTACTAATAGGTGAGTACTTTTTAATATCCTTATTATAACTTAATGCTTTTTAATTTAAATTTGAGGTTTAAAATCACGTTTGTTTTTAAACTGGTGTTTCAATTCTGCCTTGTGGGCCCCTTCCCTCTGACATGGGAAAAAAATATTTCACCTAAAAAAATTGGCGAAATTAGAGCACTTTTAATGTATGGAAATCGTTCCCAGCTCCAAATTGCTTCTAAGATCGAATCCATCTGTGGAAAATATTGCATGAAAACTGCAGAATGTCATAAAGTTAACGCCGAACCGT
This sequence comes from Diabrotica undecimpunctata, assembly GCF_040954645.1. NCBI lineage: Eukaryota > Metazoa > Arthropoda > Insecta > Coleoptera > Chrysomelidae > Diabrotica > Diabrotica undecimpunctata. The sequence continues at coordinate 120,518,051 of NC_092805.1, forward strand.
AAGGGTAAATGTGGGAGAAAACATGTTATTACACCACGTGGGGTTCGAACTTATATAAAAATTTAAAAAAAGGAGAGATTACAAATGAATAAAACAACTACGGAAAAGTTTACTGACTTTCAGGTCTATAAGAAATCGCAGACGACAGGGATCAATTACCTTCATGATAATAGATAGGCTAAGATGGATAGTACACTTGTCAAGAGCAAACAAAAACTGTCCTCCCAAATGAACCCTAGTGAAAGATGATGTCGAAGAATAAGATTGGTGCGGCAAATTGGCAATGAACAGGAACAACTAGCAAAACTGAGGAAGGTCGATACTCAACTCAACAGGACTGTAGTACCATTGATGATGATGATGAGCACTTTATCTTTGAGTGGTAACTTTTCATTTTGGTTTTAGCCAACAATTTTTTTTAGGAATTTAATAAATGTCATAAAGTTAACGCCGAACCATAATGGTAAATGTGGGAGAAAACATGTTATTACACCACGTGGGGTTCGAACTTATATAAATATTTAAAAAAAAAGGAGAGATTATAAATGAATAAAACAATTACTTACCGAAAAGTTTACTGAAACTGATGTCAAAGTATGAACGTGTACAGCGCGTCGAAGACACGCTTACAGAAAATATATATAAAAAAGACTAGCTTGGGTAAAAATACGAGGAGTTTACTAAAGAAGACTGGAAAAAGGCTTGATACGTTTATAGTTTGTAAAAGATGATCAAACTAAAATTATTTTCGTATTTTTTTTAACTGTTGTGCTGCAGTGACTAAAGTACCTTTGACATTTATTAACCAATAATGCTAAGTATATTAAATGAAAACCTGAAGAAAATTTAAATGAGTGTGTTGTTAAAGCTGTAAAACATTCAACAAAAATAATGATCTGGTAAGAAACTTGGAAGATTTCAAATTATTCAAGGGATAATATATATAATATAGAAGAGTAGACTGATACCTCAAGTGCATGATGAATGATCAATGCATATTTGTGCAAGATGGAGTCATATTGCTAAATGGAAATTTCCAATCAAAAAGTCACCAATAAAATTGTTTTAATTGAAAAACTAATAAATCATTTAAAACACAACGACAAATTGAACCATTGTGCCTTTAACTGCATTCAAAGTATGCCAAGAGGAGTACAAGCAGTGATAAAAGCAAAAAGTGACTCAATAAAATATTAAAAAGATATGAATATATAATATGTTCCAAGGTTAAGTGTTTTTTATTTAACATATAATTAATGTATTTTAAATAAAAAAATTAAATTTAAAAATAAACTATTAAACAAAAAGTAGTGAAATACAGTAGAACCTTTGCAAGTTGAACCTCAATAAGTCGAAAACTTGAAAAAATGTTTTCTTCCCTTCCCTTCAAGCCCCAAAACTTCCATTACTCTAAATCTCAACTCAGCTCTATGAGTAAAAATAATCAGGGAGTCCCTGCAACCCATTTTGGTACATATTTTCCCCCTATAGCTCGATTAAAATGGACCTCTGTATCTCAAACATAACAGTGTCTTATTTTACAAACTTTACAACTAAATTATTTGAAAGTTATTATACATATATCTATAATTTGAAGAAAAATATGAAAAAAATCAAAACAGTCAAAATTTGTCATATAAAAGACGACGAATTGGAGAATCTCTGGGCTTGGAGGAGTGTTTACTTAAATGGTTTGAGCAGTGTCAGTATTAAAGCATTGGAAAATTTCAGGGTCAGTAATGGATGGTTAGGACAGTTCAAAAGAAGATGAACTTGTTTTTAAAAAAGTTTGTGGGGGAAGTACAAGAGTTGACATTGAAATATGTAACAAATGGAAAAGTGAATTGCAAGATTTGTTATATGGTTATGAGCCTAATAACACAGTTTAACCACAAACAGTTAGGACACTCGGTGTCGGCGCCTTTGAAGTATAAAAGTATCCAGACGCCATATTAGACCAAATCAGTTACGGACTGGCACAAGTGGTTAGAACAGAGACGTGTTTATATTATTTCAAAGTTAGTAAACAAGTTAATTTGAATTAATTACAATCGACAATATATTGTTTTAATTTTAATCCTCAGCTGGTATCGTTATTTTATAAACACACAACTGGAATCGTGGGGTGCGTAAATAACCCCAAAATTAAAGTGACCAGCATTTATCTCTGCATTGAAAAAAAGAAGACATGTCTCATGTAATATTTATTATTAACTAAAAAATACAAAAGTTAAATATTATTATTAAAAATATTTTATTTATTTTATATAAAAATAAAACTTTTCTACCATAGCCAAATAAGAAACTGAAAAACTTCTACTAAAGTAAAAAACAACTCTTACAATTATTTCGGGAGGCAATTTTGTGTGTAAACTAACTTAAATAGACTTACTTTTAACTTCTACAACAATAATTTAACAAAAGTAAACTTACAAAAAATTTTAACAAGTAAAAATGATATCGGAAAAATTAAGAGGGAGTGATGAATACGTATATATCTTAATTTCTAAAACAATCTTGACAAAAGTTCCGGGTGACACTACGTTCCTTACAACTTGCTTTCTTACAGTCATCACATGATTTCACTTTTCTGTCTTTATGTTTCGGACATCTTGTTTGCTTAGCAGGTTGTCGATTTGGAAGTTCCTCAGTAGGGTTTCTTGAACTCTTGTCTTCACCTTTTCCAAGAATTTTTATGACTGTGGTTTTTAAGTCATTAGAGAGCTGTTTCATATCTTTTCTTCTTTTCAGATGTTCATTCAAAAGACTTTTACCGAGTAATATCGTGAAATGTTTTTGAGACAAAGAACATTGACTATTTGCACGTTTATAAAGAACATATGCATTTTTTCTTGTTATATCTGAAATTACATAAAAGGCAGCCAGAGGCCATCTTTTTTATTATAAGTTTTTAAATTGCATTCACTACAGTTTCTAGTAGAATAGTTGTGAATTTAAAATTTTTTTAGTAGCAATGGTACTTATTTGTTTTTAAGGTACTTCGTACAGTTCTAGCAGTAATAACAGTTTCTGTTGAAATTAGGGTGTTGTTACAAGTAAAATTGATTTCAGTTAGACTACTTACGGCAGTTTCACGCTGTTCCTGTTCTTCATTAATTGCACGAGCTGGTTAATTTATCTCTATCACAATCCGTGCATTTTCTACAATTCTTTTTTCACAATCAGTTTTTTCAAATTTAAAAATAATGTTGTGAATTGCAGATTTTGATGATACAGGGCCTTCGAATGAAAACGAAAACGTACCGATTATATCGTTGGCACTACTTCCAGAATAATATCATTTAATAAATTTAATTTTATGTTCAGTTGTAAAGGTTACCAATTTCCTAACTGGAAATATCAATTCCTTTATTTTTTTTTTGCGAATAAAACCAGAATTATTATTTATTTATTTATTTATTAACGGGATGTCCCCATTTTTTACAAAATAATTAACAACGTAAAATATCCTAACCATAACACAAATACTAAAACTAAATATTAAATAATTATTAAATATTGTTAAACAATTATTAAATTACATAAATTAAATTTTCCTGAGAATCATTTTAAAATGAAATGGGAATTTAATTTCCCATATCAGAAACTGATATGGGAATTTGGCATAGTTAGTGTGCTAGTGTTTTATAGAGAACAAAGATATTTCTTTAAGAATTCTAGTGCTACATCTAAAGTTGATAGGACCTAATAAATCAGAACAGTCAGTTGTATGATTAAGTAGTTTATAGAGAAAAACTAGATCGCATTTTAGTTCTATAGTTTTCTAACGAACTGATATTTAGCCTTGACCTTAGTTCAACCAAAGACAAGTTCTTTAAGTTTAATCTATAAGCACAAATCCGGAGAAACTTATTTTGAATTTTTTCGAGGGTGTAAATATGGTTAAAATAGTATGGTGACCATTCTCTAGAGAAGTTCTTGTGATAAAACCTAGATTGTCTGTGATTTCATTACTAATGAAAAAATAGACGTATATTTGACGTTTCCCTTATCAAAACTGAATGTCACTTTAACAAAACTACAATTCAATCTAATGGGTGTTAATAACAAGCTCGTATGTCGGTACTAGTTGCATACTATATTCGGCTTCTCTTTGTTAGTAGAACAACCTCATACTGTTCTTTTCGCACTAATTATGCGTGCTATATACAGTTTTCAGATTACCACAACTGTGTAGTATTTTTTTGCTACTAACTTTAACTAAAATTTATATATTAGCTTATTCTTAATGTAAGCTTAATTTATTCTAAACAAAAAAAATTTAAAAACAAACTATTATAAAAAAACTATTATTTGTAATATTTGGAACATGATCATGTATTTAACCAGACTTGGAACATGGAAATTTGGTTAAAATTATAATTAATTGGGCAATTGTTACAAATCATTATGTATTTCTGCATTTCCTGTAACAGAGATCTCTGAGGGAATATTTACTTCACTATTGTGAACAGTGTCAGCAAAAGAAGTTAAAGGCATTGTAAAACTTTTATTAGAAGTAAATCAACAAATCAAAACAACTACATGGCACTGTACTGACACTTATTTTGCATTATTTACCTAGGTAAAAAAGTAAATACTGTTTACCTACAGAGAGAAAATTTACTTCTTGTAGTTATTAAATAAATAACAGTAATTTTTCATGTTAGTAGTAAAAAAATCTATTTATTGCTCCAAACGATTAATTTATTTTTTATAGATTTATTTGAAATATTTTTTTGGCATTTGAAATTTTGATTAATAAATTTTAATGTGTAATACAACCTTACTCTAGCATACAGATTTAAAAAATATTTATATGGAAAGTTAACACAAGGATGTACGAATATTACACTTTCATACAGAGTAATAAAGTTCTTTATGACACCACTTTTGATTATTATGTGTTCAAAATGTTGTTCAAATATTTTGTCCAGTTGAATTATATACTCTAAAAAAATATTATCCGGCATTTGAAGACTACCAAACATATCGAGGGCATCAGTATCATATGCTTTAAAAAAACAATATAAATTAGAATCATCTAATTCAGTGACAGTTTTCCCAAAATTTGAACAAGTTGAACATGTATGAACCTCCAAACACTTTTTAATATAATATCCACATACATATCTGGCAGTATTTTGTGAAATTATATCTAATTTTTGATAATCTAAATCAATATTAGTTGTTAATCCAACTGTTGTGGTTGCTGCAGGTTGATTATTTAATGTTAACGCAAGGTCAGTGAGTTTCAGTAAAACTGCATCAGGATCTCCTTGGCAATTTTCTGCTCCAGAATTCATTAGGTCAACACACAGTAATTTTCTAAATGCCATTTGAAATTGAAATGTTGTTGGACTTAAATTATTTCCTGTTTGTTGTCTAATGGAACCAAAAAAATTCTCCAAAGAGTCTTGATTTAACCTTCTCGTTAACAAAAAAGTATAGCCAGCACTTTTAAGTTTCTCCCACAACAATTGAGGAGCAGACTTTCTATATGCATTTTGTCCATTTTTTCAAATTTTCAACCAAAGATGGCATCGCAAACTATATGTATATAGCCACTATTTTGTGTCACGAAAGACGTTCTAAATGCATTCTGTTGTCTGCAAATTAAATGAAAAAAATACCTTGGACTTTCTATGTGCTGTATGTCCATTGACGGTAGACGAACTAAACGAAGTTTGTCCGTGCGCTATGGACTAATTGCGATTTGTTTGTCGTTGGCGGCCGTTGTCGTTGTATAGTTGGTGTCTATACTGTTAAGTTTGTTTTATGTGCGTTTATTTTTCCGATTTTCAACAAAACAATATATAATAATGGATGTAGTTGTGACAGGAGATCATGTAGTTGGTGATACGGACCACGGTAGCAGAAAAAGAAAAAGATATCTAACTTCTAAAGTAAAGCTTACCTAACATTGCGTAACAGCAATGTTAGGTAAGCTTTAATGACTTATAGGTTACTTTTGTATTTTGGTATTGTTTACACAATAGCATCTTAAGTTCTTATGTTGTTGTCGTTAATATTTTAATATCATTCTCTTTTCAAGGCATTCAAATCATTATCCTAATTTTAACATTTTGTTGATTTTTCTGTAATCACGCTAATCGAAAAGATTTTTGCTGTAATAAAGTATCCGAAGACGATATTAGGACAATTAGAAGTATGTTTTATGAAGCAATAAACAAAAATGTACAGGATAATCATTTGGGGCATTTTATGGATGTTGAAAAATCAGATAGATGTCGGAACCGAAAAATAAAAAGAAAATCCCACAATTTCTTTATAAGATATCATGTAAGTTTTACTTACAATAAAATCTTATTTAGCATTAAAAGGTTTTGTTTAGATATTTTAAAAACACGGTGAAAAACACAATATGAAGGTTTTATTCTTTATTTTAGGTTTGGAAGAATGGAAAAAAAATTTACATTTGCCAGAAATTCTTCTTATCCATATTTAGTGTCAGTCAGAGACCCGTAAATACTATTGCTCGAAAAATGCAATCTGGCAGTGGTATTATTGAGAACCGTGGAGGAGACAAACGGTCTTTCAAGAATGTTGAAAAATTTGAAGCTGTTAAAAAATTTATAGCCAGTTTGAAAGGACATGAAAGTCATTACGTGCGTGCTAAATCTCGGCGCATTTATCTATAATCTGAAAATAATATTACTATTTTATGGAATCTGTACAATCAAAGTACTGCTGAGAATTTGAAAGTAAATTACAAGTATTTTAGTAGGATCTTTAATAGTCATTTTAATATTGTATTTGGAAGCCCTGCTACTGACGTATGTGGTTTTTGTGTCAGGACCCAAACTTATATTAGCCTTTGTAAAGACAAAACTGAAATAGAGAAACTAAGAACTTCTCTACGTGTACATAAAATACGGGCCAAACAATTTTTTAAACTAATAAAGGAAAAACCGGAACACACTGTTTCCTACTGTTTTGACCTTCAGCAGGTTCAAGTCTTACCGAAAGTGACAATTCAAGATGCATTTTACGCCCAGCAGTTGTCTTTTGATTGTTTTTGTGTAACCGACGTGGATATTAAAAAGCCAGTTTTCTACACCTGGATGGAACATCAAGCAAAAAGGGGATCTGCAGAAACAAGTTCTGCTCTACGTGATTTTCTTAATAAATCTGAATTTGGATCAGGTATAAAACAGTTAAGACTATTCGCAGATGGTTGTGCGGGGCAGAATAAAAATGCACACATGATGCATATGCTCATGCTATGGTTATACAGAGATGCCCCACAAAATATTAAATTTGTGGTACTTATTTTTCCGGTACGCGGGGTTCATATTTGCCAGCGGACCGTGTTTTCGGACAAATAGAAAAAGTTACACGATCCTACAGTACAATAAAAACCCCTACATAATATTATGACATTTACTCCAAGAAGGGAGAAGTTAAACAACTTGGTAGAGACTGGACTGTTTATGATATAAAAACTGCGTTAACTTGTTTAAAAAATATTGAAGGAATCAGTGCAGCCAAACGAATTATTATTAAGAGATCACAAAACAACAACAATATTTTGCTTAAGACCGAACTGTTCTACAGAAATGATGGTCCATCCAAAAAATTCCAAACATTATTGAAAAGTGGAAAGAAGCTTTCGACTTTACACTTACCTGCTGTAGAACTCCAAAACAAAATTAAACCAAAAAAACTCCAGAGCCTCTCGAAACTATTAGTGGAACTGTCAGGGGTGAATTGGGTCAACGATCCTGAGCTAACATGGTTACAACCAATTCTTTCTGACACTGGTGAGCAAAATGACAATCAAGTTAACCTTGGTGAAACTAAGGATGATGACGTTATGGAAGGAGCTGAGTACTGTGATTGCAATGATGATGACCATGGGGACCTTTATGATATGTAAAATGTCATTATTGTTCCATTCATTTTTAAACATTATTTTGTATTTAAAAATAAAATACTATTTTTATGAAGCTGCTTGAGTTTTTTTTACATCTTTACTACCAAAAGTCTGTCATACCGCTTGGTGTAGACAATCAAAATGCGTTTTGTTCAAGGATGACAATCTAAATGCAGTTTGTCCAACAGTTTTTTCAAGTTTTTTGGAATATTATCAATACTAGATTTTTAGCATATAGGTATAATATTTGAATGATTTTTCATCCATATTTTAGGTATATCAGTTTTTCGTTCAAGTTCTTGTCAAACGCATAGCAGTTTTTCTCTATTTGCCAAAATTACAAAAAATGGACAAAATGCATATAGAAAGTCTGCTCCTCAATTGTACACCACGAATTGTAATTCTCCACCCTTTTAAACATTTTATACGACTTGTTACAACTTTATTTTTATTATTGACAACTTGTACAGTGTTAAAAAACTTGTCACATTTTTCTAAAAATTGCTTTTGGTATTCTAAGTTTTTAAATGCCTGACAATACTTTTTAGAATGGTGCAGTGAAGAAGAATTTAATAAATCAAACAAATTATCAAATATTTGAACAACTTCTGAAGTACCTTCGGCAGCAGCTGGAATGATACCAAATCTAATATATAAATTTAAACTTGCAGCAACTGTGCTACTAAGAACTTGTGAAGCCAGCTTTACCTTCATCTTCTGGAAGGCGTTAGGATTTATATGTGCCTCTGTCAATTTTGGAGCAGCTCGGTTTGCATATTTATTGTCGTGCACATAAAAGGCTTTAATATGCTCCCACGAAGTTGTTTTTTTAATATTGGCTTCATTGATAAATACAAAGTGGTTTTTTAATAAATTGTTCCTTGCCAACTTTATCAGATGAGGAGTATCAAACATGTAAATAATTTTTTTATCTTCCTGAGAGTTTTCCTTAAAAATAAAATATGGATTTTCAGGAGTTATATTCATGCTATTAGCAAATTTCCAATTATTTGAGCCTAAGTCACTTATTATGGCACAAACATTTAAACCACATCTGAATAATGACTTTATGGCCTCTGTCAAAATCACCTGCAATTTTTCTGCAGGACATGAAGAATGATGCAGGTAATAACATAATGGTTGCTTCCAATTGTTCATTATACCCCTCACCATTAATACAGTAGCACTTACTGCAGGAACAATTGATTTTTCACCAGCTCCAAAATCTTCTATGCCAACAACTTCATCTGATCCTCGGTTGTATAATAAATTTGCCTTAATTGCCATTTCATCAAAGCATAAGACACACATTTTATTTTGTTCAGAAAAATTACTCACTTTAAGAGTAATCATCTGAATTATATTTTCATTAAGTCCAGGTTTTATCTTGATTTCCTCAGTGTACCTTCTTAATGTGCGAGGATTAGGAAGATAAAAAAGTTTCATTAATTTCGTTTTATATACCCTGGGTCCCGTAAAATACATCTTTAGACATTCTTGCTTAAAAGCATCTGAATAGCGGCGACTTCGTGGTTTCTTGTTTGTCTGGGCAATCTGTATTGTTATAAAATCGGCAAGTTCCTTTGGACACAATTTATAAATTAACTGCTGACAATCCTCTGCAGACAATGAGTTAAGAACATCTGATTTTTGCATCAGAACTTGATTCTCAAGTTCATTTATTTTTTGTGACAAACGATAATTTTCATTTCTCAATTCCTTTACTTTTGATCTTAGAACTTCCTTCCTTGGAGTATGGGAAGATAGAAGTAAAGGTGTTTGAGTGCTCAATGTTGGAGAAAATTCTGACAGTGGTGGAGTTGATTTGTCTACATTATCTGTAAACAGAAAAAAATGTATTATACATAAGTCAATACTCTTGTAATAATAGAAAAAAGTCCAATTTAGAATTGTTATAATGTATTGTATATTTCTTTTAGAAAAAGAGTGCTAATTCTATCACTTGTTATGAATGAATCCTCTGAATGTTTACTACTAGTATTAAAATTCACATAACTTTTAACAACTTTTATTTTTAACTGTTTTTAAAAAATAGGTTTATACATAGAGTGGATCAAACAGACTAAATAACCATGTATAACCTGTAGAGCATTCTTAACTTTGATATATAATAACATAAGGACCACTATTTAAAATTGAAACATAGGTTTCAATAGTTTAGAAAACTCTAAACAAATAAAAAGAAGAAAAGATTATATACACATGTTTTATAAATAAAATTGAAAAAATATTAAAAGTTGCACTATTTACATAATTCATTATCAGGATAGAAATCTCTTGATACCTTTGGAAGTAAATATCTAATTTAGTACTTACCATTGGATATAACAATATTCTGCAAAATATTAATTGCTGGTCCTGAAACTTGATCTTGTACAGACTCTTCCCCACCTTGCATTGAACACCCATTTCTAGAAACATTGATATCTGCAAGAAATAAAGTTAGCTGTTACTTTTTCCCTCACTTTGTTACCTCCTTTTAGTTTTAATAACGTTTTGCACTTTATGTCTTATAATGAAACATTAATATCTGATACTAAAAATAAATATCTTTTTGGGATAACCAACATATTTAAAACTTCACTGTCCAATGAATCACATATGATTCAAATAGCGTGGTTATATGCTAAATGGATTATATATAATCCATTCATGATTCAAATGTGGTTCAAGAGTAGGTCATGATATTTAATATTAAAATAACATTGAACTTGGAGACTCTTCGTAGCTATTACCATTTGGACAGTGAAGTTTTAAAAATAATAGATAAGTATTTACCAAAAAACACTAATAGAAAATGACTTACCTAAAACTGAATATGAATGATCACGGTGATTGTCTGAGGATCCCTGCATACATGAAAAAATGGTAGGAACTGCAGTAGGCTTAAGCCTGTTACGGAGATAATTTAAGAAACAATTGTCATCAAAATGTAGATGACAAAGTTGATAACTTTTATGAAAAGCTGGAAGCTTTACATATAAATCCTCCCGTCCAGCAGCTCGTGCCCAGGTTTCTGCCCTGAAACAAATATATTTTAAAAATTTGAAAATTGACTAGATAAAATGGATAAAAAATATTACTAGGCAAAAACTTAATCATTATATTGTTCTGAAGTTATATAATTTATTATTATTATTTATAATTATCATTATAATCCCATTTAAATAGTAATTAATCATTATAGATTACAAAATTCAGCAAATTTGAGTTTTATGAACTTTCATAACAAAATAGAAATATTATTTCTATATATAATAATATATGATATATATATATATATATATATATATATATATATATATATATATATATATATATATATATATACAAAAGTAAGTACACAAATATTATTTTAATAGTTATAGAGGTACAGCAAAAAGTAGGGTTCTTCAAAAATGAACCAGTCTTAAATCATTTAAACTTGTAATTTACGTTTATTAGTTACGGATATTGACAAACAGAAATACATACCTTTGAGGATCCTTGGGAAACGTAAAAAACGTACCTCCCGTCTTCGAACGTGAATTTTTGCAAGTGTTCACAGCACAATGGTCTCCAGGCATAATGAAATTACAAATATCTCTTTTAAACCACAAAACTAATATAACTAATATATACCTACGTATATAATATACGAAGTTGAAATTTGATAATACAATTTAGTTCTAAAAAGAACTGTTTTTAGACTTAATTAAACGAAAAATAAAACGACACAGAAATAAACAAACAAATCACGACAGATGACTTGATGACTACACTACACGTCACCTTAATACCAGTCGGATGTCACTACGTCACTAGCGGTCGGTCTGTTTTCAATATGGCGATATGGCCTGCGCTAAATGATGCGCGTACTTTTTCCCGCCTGTCGAGTGTCCATACTATTCTTTCTTATACTATGCTAATAATATCTTCAATGCTGAGGAAAGGGACTCTTTTTTAAATGTCTTCCTGATAAGACTCTAAAAAACTATAAATACCATGGTGGGAAGCATTGCAAGGAACATTTGACTAAGTATTCTGCTAGCAGCAAACATGTCAGACACAAAAAAACCTCTCACCATTAGTGACCAATAAATCTAAAAAACCTTGTTGTTTAAATCATTTTTAAAAACTGGTTCAGAAATATGGCAATTACAATATTATATTCTTAATATAAGAAAATGGCCAAAGAAAAAAGAAAAATCTTGTTATTCATTTATAATTTTACAGCCCATGATATTCCACAAATGAAAGCAGTTAAAATCCAATATCTGCCCACCGATACATCAAAATTACAGCTTATGGATCAAGGTATCATTAAAAACTTAAAATCATTATATTGAAAAAAGCTGTAAGGCACATGTTGGATAATATGTATATTATGTATTGCAAGCCATAAGAATGGCTGATAAAGCTTGACTAAATGTAACTACAACTACTACTATAACAAACTGTTATGTACACTGTGGCTTTCCATCGTCGGCGTCGTCAATAAAAGGAGCTGAAACTGAAGATGTTTCTATTTCACCTCCTGCTGAATGGAATACAGTGGTGTCTGAATCAAGAATATCCTTTGAGGTCTTTGTTGCATGCGATGATTGAGTTATGACTGCTAGGACATTATCTGATGTCAAAATTATCGATTCAGTAGCTCAAAAAACAGATACTAATGATTTAGATGACATAGAAGACATAAATAATATGGCATGCGCTCCATGGGTTTCCATCAAAGAGGCAAGAATATCAATAAATACTTACGAAATTTTATAGAGCAAACCAGCAACTCGGAAGAATGAGAATTGTCTGCTTTTTATACCTTAAACAATGCTACATATATGAAACAACGGAATTCTCTAAAGCAAAAAAAAATTACTGACTTTTTGACTAATGCCATATTTTTATATTTTAAGGATGTTTTGAAATAATGTTGATTTATAATAACAAAAAAATGGTTGTTACCTCTTTAACTTTAACTTTTATTTATTTTAAAATCCGCCTAAGTCAAAATCCTCTATAAGTTTAAATCTCTATAACTCGAATTTTTTGGCATCTCCCTTGAAGTTCAACTTATAGAGGTTCTATTGTATGTATGATAAAAATTGTGATTTATGTATCTAGGAATAAATATAGAAATATAATATTTTACTAACCATTGCAGTGCGAAACTTGAATCTTTTCTTCAACAGTCCTATTTTTCTCTAACTGGACCCTTAAATCTAAATAAATTTCAGTTTTGGGGAGATTCACATACAGTTCTTTTTTATTGAAAGGTTCTTGTTTTTTTAATAAATATGCATATTTTCTACTCATATGAGACATTTTCTTTGTGTAAGTATACAAAATATAATTTTTTGAGTAATGCCTAAAACAAACAAAAATTTTTTGATAACAAAAAAAACACAAAAGGTGTATCAAATATTTCGATACAGTACTACAGTCCATCTAATTTACAAACCGTTGCACGTCATTATCTACGTCAGAGATACGTATAAAAAATTCCTGAATCCATTTTAAATCAAATAGGTCACATAATTATTGCAAAAGTGTACAACAACAGTATAGAACAAAATAAATTAATATATAATGTAAATAAATAAAAACAAAACAAGCATTAAAAAATAATCTTGTTAAAAACAATTTGAGCCGCTTGTTTAAAAAACAACATAGTTTAATGAATAGTAAATAATAAAAACAAAACTAAAGTGTCAACACCGCTGTCAAACTGTCAAATAAGTGTTAACAATTTATGCCAAAATTTCACCTTCGTTCGATTACAGTTACAGTGTGTTCCAAACAAATGTTCTTCATAAAAAAGCTTTATAATGCATTTATACAAATTAAATGAAACATATTATTGTGTATTTCTTTAAGTTAACATTAATAGAAATCATTAAATATTATTTCTACGCGTATATAATAAAATATGTCTAGTGACTGTAATGCCAGTGTACTCGGCAAAGTGATTCTAAAAAAGAACACACCTACCGCCTAAATATTTCGTGTTGGTATCATGTGACGTCACCGGCTATGACGCTGATGACGTGCAACGGTATGTAAATTAGATGGACTGTATGTAATTCCAAATATAAATATTTGAGAACATGTTTCTACTCAATAATAAACTAGCTCTCCTATAATGTTTCTTCTATAACTAAGAAGCTGAGCAGCTGAACATAGAAAACATTTAAGATGGTATTAATTGCTATTCTTTTAGATGAGACAGATATCCACAACATGCTGCATTACCTTAGATTTGGAGGAACAAGGTCACATTGGTATCATTAGTTGAGCCAAGTTCATCTTCATTTTACATAATTTTATTTATCAGTCCAAAACAACAAAATACATCATAAAACATAATTATCAGTAGTAGCATACATCACAAACGAGATTATGAGTGATATTTTCTATCATTGGAAACATATCTGAAACAGCTAGTCTAATCACCAACGAAGAAAAATATGCTGCTAGTTACTAAGGATCCTATAGCAATTGAGGAACAGGAAACAGTTTTTGGAAGTCATATCTTTGAACGTGACAGCATCACATACCTTGGCTCGCTAGTGACTACTACCAACAAAACAAGGGAAGAAGTTAAAAGGCAAATAAACCTTACAAATAGGGCATACTATGGACTCCAAAAACAATTCCACTCAAGAAACATCCAAAGAAGAACTAAAATTATTCGATATATAAAAAAATGCAAACGCTGGTCCTCACATATGTTGCAGAAACATGGACTCTAATCATTTATGATTGGATTTTTCTATGTGAAAGCTGTACAAGTAAAAAAAAATAAAAGTCAAAATCATTTTGTCAAAAATAAATGTAAATAATTGTTATATTCATTCCATTTATTATTTATGTTACAGGTGGCATATTCATTCCACTTATTATTTATGTTAGGGGCAGCAATGTTTTTAATTTCTTGGGAATAACAAGGCACACGAAATTTCTAATTTGACCCTATAAAAATGTGACTTTATTGTGGCACCTTCACTGTTGTAATATATTTTTGAAAATTAGTACCTAAAGATAATAATTATGCCCAACCCCAAAAATATACTTAATACTTAGGTAATACAAGAAAAAGTATGGTTGGGTATTTTCATATATTTAAAAACAAGAAAAACTGAAAATCAAACTTTCTTCAGTCTTAGAGATTCATCATTTCAATTCAAAAAATTTGAAATCAATTTCAAATTGATCATTTTTTGCAACAATTAAGGTTTATATTTTAAAATACCCAAACAGGCTATATCACAAATACATTACAGAACGTTTTCAGAATGTAAATTCCATCATCAGTGTAACGAAGTATACATGCTATGAGCCACTAAAATATATATTGGTGAAAACCCGTTAAATGTTATTAATTTATAGGTTACATTATATATTATTGCAAATTAGGATGTTCAAGTTAACATTGGAATTGGTAACATGGCAACGTATGGCTCTACATAGGTTACATGGTCCTGTGACAAAGTGTCTTCAAGGACCTGTTGATAACAACAACTATAAAGGATTTGAAATAAATTTTTTTGTGATACATAATGATAAGGTTATAATAGTAAATTATGCTGATGATAAAAATATAGCAAATAGTTCAATAGATATGATGAGAAGTTCAAAAGCAGAAAAATACCTGTAAAGAGCCAAACATTGGTTTTTATCTAATAGATTGATAGTAAATGAAAACAAAACAAATTTAATGTAGTGCTCTAAAATCAAATTATGCCAAATATAAAAACAGTAAGTCTAAATGGAGTTGTGTTTTTTACTGAAGTTAAGGTTTTAGGTGTAGTAGAGATTGACAACTTTTTATGTTGAAAAACCATATTAAACATACAGGTAAAAACTTAAATCAGACTTTGTATAGGATAAGAGTTGTAAGAAAATATGTAGAATTTAATACTTTAAAAATTGTTTATTATGGAATCTGAATTAAAATTAAGATACTACCCAGTCTAAATTTTCTTTCACTCAACTGAGAAGGGTATTTTTTAAAAATAGTTTAAATAGATTACACATTCGATTGCCTGTGTTTTTAAATACCTATTTTTAGATAAGATCTTCAATCGTGAAAACCTTAAATATGTAGTGTTTTATAATTTATAACCTCTACTGTACACACTAAACATTTTACTTGACAATTAAATGCGTTATAACTGCAAGCATATTTTTACCTTTGAATAAATAAATAAATAATAATAAATACGTACCAAATTAGTTCTTATTACCAAATATCAATATAAATTACGAATAAATGTTCCAATCGTCATCACAATTAAACTTGTAAACAATTTAATGCAATAACAGATTAAAAGTTTCACCTGTATTTGTCAAATAAATTATGTCAGTGCACGTGCAGTGCTGTTGGTTGCCTCGTTGCCTGTAAGCTCGTAAGCTGTAATGCGTTTTTCGGTGGTAATTCCAAT
The DNA here is from genome assembly GCF_040954645.1 of Diabrotica undecimpunctata. Classification (NCBI taxonomy): domain Eukaryota; kingdom Metazoa; phylum Arthropoda; class Insecta; order Coleoptera; family Chrysomelidae; genus Diabrotica; species Diabrotica undecimpunctata. The sequence goes on from NC_092805.1 coordinate 120,534,392, forward strand.
GCTGTAAACTGTAAACGCAACGGAAGTTCATTTCCTGCCTACTGTCAGTTGAAAGTTGAAACCAGTTTAAACTCAAATTACAATGGGAATGGGAATTCTATTTTTTGTGTTAAAAGTGTGTGTAAAATATGTATTTTTTAATAATGTAAGAATTTTCTGCCATGTTTACATTAATTGTTGTTATAAGTTGTTTAAAATACAAAATAATAAACAGGTGATTGGAAATATTATTCCAATATAACTATTATTATTTGATATATATTTTCGTTAAAAATTTTGAAATTTTACCAGAATACCGCCATTTTTGCGGTGGCGTAGTAGAGGACATTAAATTTTTACCAAAGTTTTTAGTTCGAGCGTAACTGTAAACTATTTACTTAACGTTGTTATAGAATTTCAATGAAAAATCCTAGAAGATTGCAATTTTGGATAAATAAGATATGATACAGAGCATTTCAGAATATGTTTTAAGTACTTAGGTAACATTTTTAATAAAATAGGAAGAAAAACAATTCAAACAAAAGCTGTTCCTTTAATGTTTGAAGGGTTTCCAATTTATTTGCAGGCATAGAGTAAAACTTCCCACAGAAGGGTAATTTTTCATTTTTCTATTAAAATGTAGAAATCTTAGCGTGGCTAACGATGATACCAATATGGCGGTGGGATCATGACCGGACTCAATAATATTAAAACTACTATAAAAATATGACTAGTTTTTCAGAAGATTTAATCATAATCTAAAAAAGTGCAATACATTTTTAATAAACAAACTATGATTTATTTATCCCGCGGTAAACACTAAAAACACGATATATTATACATAAAGATGAATTAATACAGTCAAATACTATTAATTTATTCTCTGAAGTACGGGCCATTACTTTGTCTACATATTTGTATACTAACCTGTAGAACGTTATTCCTGAAGATTTTTTATTAACATTGCTTCTGCTACTCCAACTACGTTGAGAACAAGAAATCATTATTATGCACTATCATAATATATTATTACAGATTCTATAAAAGTATTATAAAACTAAAAATATTCGAAAAACAACAAACGTAAACAAACATTATACTATCTGTCAAAAGTGTCAAAACAATCTTAACAATATAGCCGAAGTGAGGTCGTTTTTAGTCACGTGATGCCCTCTCCATAGATTCTCTCCATAGATGAACTCGATGGTAAATAGTCACCATCTTTTAGATACTTGCACAAAACAAAGATCTATTTACCTACTTTCAAATTCTCATTCATATTAAAGTTCAGTCTTAAAAGTTTTTAAAGATTTTTTATTGGCAAATGTTTAAAATTTAAGTAGAAAATACAAATAACAACAAATATTTTTGTTCAGGGAACTGCTTCAGGGCAGAACAAATTTCTTGCACACTGAAGGAAAAACTTATCTTTACTTCTAGAAAAAGTATATATGTAATACTATAGAAGATACATCAAGAAAAAGACAAAACTTCACTATCCTACTATTTATAAAAATAAAAAATTACTTCAATTGGGCGCGAAACAAATAAACATGCACTATGCTTTAACGCTCGATTCAAACTGAATGTATGTTGGTGCTCCTGTATGGAAGGTACTTATCACGTCATTTGTATGTGTATATGTGGTCACATAAAACGTAGGAGAGGCTTTACATCGTTGAGGAGAGGAGATAATGTGGTGAGTGGTATTGTCGCCTAACCGGGATTACCCGCTTTTACCCTAATGACAAGAATATGGCTCTGGATATACGAAATGTGATTTGCAACGAAAGTTCTGAACCTAGAAGGTAAACTTTTAATCCAAGGCAATATTATTTGAGAGTCTAACCAAGCATACACATTATGTTCTTCCACGCCACAAACGATACGTCTGATCAAATGACCTTCTTCTTAACATGCCATACACCAAAGTGCGTAGGCGACTATCTCATTAATAGAATTTTGTTCTTGGCGGCGTGACACAGCTCGCCTGTATTGTGTATTCCTGTCCATTCTTTAATATTCCTTAACCAGGATAATTGTTTGCGGCCGGCTCCTCTCCTACCTTCGATCTTCCATTGTAGGATTAACTGTGGTATTTCATATTTTGCTCCTCTCAATATGTGCCCAAGGTAACCAATCTTGCGTTTTTTAATTAATTTAAAGAGTTCTCTTTCCACGCCGGCTCTCTTAAGGACGTCATCGTTTCGAACTCTATCCACCCAAGGTATGCGCATCATTCTTCTTAATGACCACATTTCAAATGCTTCAAGTTTGTTGATAGATGTTTTTTTCAAAGTCCACGTTTCCATGCCGTTTCCATTCAAATGACCAGCAGCTAATAATTACAATCGAGCTGTGGTAGTGTGTTTCATCGGAGCTAGTTTAGAGTTGGGACAAAGTAAATTAACTTAAACTATGTTACGAAAATCAATATTACGAATATACACGACACAAGCATATTCCTTTTCACTTGCATCGGCAAATCCATGAAGCTAAAAGATGGGGAACGAGGAAATATTTAAAAAACGCGGACTTTAAACTGTAAAATGAAAGGTTATTCGCTTTTATATTCCTCCCATACACGTATTATTTTCAAGGGAGGGCAATTATCACATTTAAGACCTATTGCCCAAACTGGTTGGGTTAAATATTTAGTGAAAAAGGTAATACGTGTTAGAAAACCATAAGGATTATAAATTCGAGCTAATTCGAATCAAAACGATTTTTTGTGCAAGAGACGTCTTGCAATTTGACTGACAATTGAAAGACATTGGACTGCGCAATCCACTTTAAACAAAGGATTTTTATTGAAGGAACATTTGATTCTGGATTATAAGAAAATTCTGACAACAATTTTGGTTTATTCGAACACTATTTCCGTAACTCAAAGCCTCTTAATTTTAACAAAGCCATTAATTCTTCAACTAAAGTCTGTGCTTTTTCGAGAGTGAAAGCGTTACACATAAGCGAGGCGGCTTTAGGAAAACAAGAGCCTTCGTCTAATACTAGTTGTTGGAGGGTTTTTAAAACAAGATACGGCAAGAATAGATACTATTCCAAAAGTACCAGTTATCAAATGATATTCCTGAGTTTCTTCAATGTTAGAAAATCTTCATAACATATTTTATTAATCCGTATGCTCAGGAACAACTGAAATGTTACGATAGATCTGACAAATATCCGCACACAGCGCAAAACAATTAAGTCTAAAATTCAACAAAAGCGACACTGTGTTCTGTTGTAGCTTGAAACAATATCGGAATATAATATTTTCCCTGTGTCTTTTTGGCATTAGGGACTAACTGCATATGACCTAAATAAACATACCCTTGCATATGTAAAAATATATCATTTGCTAACTCGGTTGACAAAATAAGCGCCGTTATTTTGTCCCAAAACGGTATCTAAGACAACTGGCTGTCCTGGTTTACCTTCTAACAACATCTGAAAATATACTACAACCAATTAACAAATTGATAGATTAACTACAGTTACTCCTGATGACGAGGTTGGATAGACAAACTCATTTGACCTTAATTCAGTTTCGTTTGCATCACATTAAGTCCGTTAATTTCAAATAAATAATGAGTTTTAGGAAACCCTAATCTACTAGGCTAGAGGCTTTTCGACTAATGAACGAACTCATCGAACCCGAATCTAGAAGACAATGGTTGTTTACCGATTTGTGGTACTGAGCAAGAGTTCCTTTTTAGTTTCGTCTTTCTTCCCTAAAAAACTAGCGGCATAATGTGGTATTTCAGGAGAATTTTGTCCGGATCTCGATTCCCTTGGACTAATACTATTTTCTGTGGACTAGTGACTATTGGAAAGATTTCTGTCGAAGTTTAATAAACTATTATGAAGATGATATTACATTTACTACATTAAAAGGTTTTTGGATACAAGTTGACTGAATAATTAGTCTGATTAAGACACTTAAAACACAATCTATATTCGATTAATCTTTTTTATCTATTAATAATGTATTAATAGTATTCGAATTATTTTTTAACTCAAATAACTTTACTGAATCCGCGTCTAGTTTTTCAACTTCATTACCAAGATTTTCTGTAGGTACGCCCATGATAGCATCTCAATGGCGGTAGCACAACACGAATATTTGTGTACGTTTAGCAATTAAATCATAAGCAATTTGATAATTATCGCTAGTTATTGGACAAATTACGAATCAAACTAAGCGGAGTCCCATCTAGACATTCTATCAAATATTTAAACTTTTCTACATCTAATATAGTTTCATTGTTATGTACTATAATAATAATAATAATAATTATATAAGTTTAAGAAAATGAACGAAATTCTTTAAAATCAAATTAAGCATTAAAATTTAGGCAGCTCTATTTTAGACAAGCGAATGTTAGATTGTTGAACTGCGGTTGAAGCATACGATGGTCCTAGACTTTCAGATACTGGCTCAAATAATTCCGCACTAGGCAGTTTTATTTTATAAAATTGTTCCAAAAAACATTTTTTTTCGGCTCTCGTATCAGCGTCAGGTATTGAAACAATATTACTAAAAATATATGTGCGCTGATTTAAGAATTCTTCCCACATTAAATCTAATTTTTGTATTGTAATTTTAAATAAATTCAGATTTATCCAATACAGCTTTACGTCCAAAATCTAAAATTAAATGCATGTCATTCATAGCCGTCTTCCTCAAGAAGTTTAGTTTTTATTGTTTTTCTTTTTTTTTATTTTTTTCATTATAAAACAAATAAACTTTCAAACGAAAATAAAACATAGATGTTAATAATGACGATAGATGACGATCTTGGTGCGCACGAGAAAAATAAAATTGGACTGGGTGATCAAATTATTATGATCACTTCAAAAAACTTTGTATTTTGCTGTTTAATAAATAATAAAACTGCATATAAGCGTCTAATGATGTGAATATAATATAAAAAATAGATCATAAACACGTTCTTTAACAAAATTTTAAAATATTTTTTTCTTTGACCTTAAATAACAATTTTGTGTGACCTCCTTTAGCTTCGATGACAGCTTTGATCCTCCTTGGTATGCTTTGAATGTTTCTCAAGCAGTCTTCTTTTATTTTATCGTTTCTGTGCCAGATGGCTATGAGTCTCCCAATTAACTGCTGCTTATTTGTGACAGTTTCCTGGGCAATTCCCGTCTTCATAAGCTCCCATAGATTTTCGAAAGGATTGAGGTCTGAGGAATTACCTGGCCACTTCAGTACTTTAATTTTCTTTTTTTCCAGGTACGATGTTACTGTTTTTGCCTTATGACAAGGTGCTGAATCGTGCATAAAGATAAAATCCTCCGATTCGCCAAACCAGTCTTTGATTTGGGGCATGAGCTTTCTTTCCAGAACTTCAATATACTGATGTGGATTCATCATTCCATTCACAATGTACAGCCTCCTTATGCCCTCGCTCCACTATGCAATCCTTGTAATACTTTTCACCCACTCGCCTTCGGACGAAGCCTGACTTATCCATGAGTATCTCCACTGTAGACTCATCGGAGAAACAAACCTGTGAATAAGAAAAACTATAAGATATTTTTTTAGGATAAAAACAGTGGTTATAGACAATCCTCAATTGTCCAATTTTGGTGTTCTTTGGCCCATTCCAGTCTCTTTTTCATCATTGCGATTGTCAACTTTGGTTTTTTGGCAGGGTGACATGATTTGAAACCTTGCTCAGCAAGATATCTCTCATTTTTCTTTCGTCTCTGGGTGTAGAGATAGAATAAAAACATACAAATTCAGTTGTAAACTCCAAGTGCAAATTCACCACAATGTATATGTTGTCACGTAATTTGATACAAATGACAGTTCTAGAGCTGTAATCGTCCAAAGCTGTAGTTTATTATACCATGGTAATCGTCCAAAAAGTAAGGTTATTAGTGACAAAATATATTGGCAGACCTTAATTGTATAGCAGCATATGATTTTATTATAAAATTTTTGAACTAATTTGAAAAACTTAAACTTTTGTGACTGATCATAATAATTTGATCTCCCACTATAGCTTCTTAACCCTACAAAAAAATATAAGCAACGAAAAACCAACCATTAAAATTTAAAATGTATACCAAATTGGTAGGAGATATCTACACATAAAAAAAAAATTATTTTAAAGAGGTGTTGAACAGGGATGTATTCTATCCCCGGTGATATGTAATATCTATTCGAATATAATTTTCAAACAGGCTTTCCAAGATAAAGACGTTGGCGTTAAAATCAATAGTCGTCTTCTTCCTCTTTATAAACAATTCTGCTTGTTCATTGGCGGATTAATACCTCTATGGAAGGTTGTCACTCCATCTTTTGCGCGGTCTTCCGATACTTCTTCTGCCGATTGGTGACTTATCTCTTGGTATTTTGACGACACGGGTCTCCTCCATTCTGCGTATGTGGTTATTTCATTCTTTTTTTTTATTTAGTGTCCATTTATTTAGACACTGTACGTTACATTTTCTTCTAATGTCTTCACTTTTCTTTCGATCTCTCAGCGTATTTACTGTAATTCTTCTCATATCTGCCGTTTCCAGTAGCCTTTGTGTTGTGGCTGTGTAGGGTCTTGTTTCTGAGGCATATGTCATTATTGGTCTTACACTTAATTTATAAATTATTGACTTCATCTCAGTTTTAATTTGTCTGTTTCGCCATATAGTGTTATTAAGGCATTTCCTGAGATGAGTTTGTCATATTAAATTCTTTTGCTCTTATGTTAAATCTGTGGACCATTCTTTGTAGATTATCTTCATCTTGGGCTATGAATATTGCGTCGTCTGCTTAACAGAGTATTTTTATTTTTTTGTTTCCTATTCTGTATCCTCTTCCTTTGTTAACGTTTTAGTGATTTCATCCATAATAAAATTAAAGAGCATAGGGCTCGATGAATCCCCCTGTCTATTCTGTAAGTTGTCCATATATTCTGACTTCCATTTTGTTGTTCTGGTAGATGTTTTCGATATTTTTTATAATATTTAGGGGAACTTCTCTCTTATGCAGAAGATGGATTACAGCTTTGAGAATTACTCTGCCAAATGCGTTCTATAAGTCAATCAGATACAGAAATGCTGGTCTATTATACCTACTCTAATGATTTCTCAGTAATTTACTTTATAACGAATATTGCATCTGTACACAGTTTTCCACTACGAAAACCCCGTTGTTCATCTGCGTAACTTATCCTCTGATTCAATAGTGAATTGATTAATAATCTTAGATGCGGTGACGTCACTATCTTATGCGATAGTCTCCAGGGCCTTCAACATTTAGTATTATATTTATTAGTATTAGTATTATTCATAAGTTCATAACTGGGTATTTTTTTTTGTTTAATTTTGCAATGACTTCTGTGATTTCATAAATTTTTATTTTTTTGACGGGTGGATTCATCTGATAAGGAACTTCCAGCATGTCTAAAATGGGTTTTTCGTCATCTGCCTGAGCTTGTTTGTGACGAGATTGGAATACAGATATAAGATGTTCCGCAAAAGTGCTTGCTTTGCCTTCATCATTACGAGCCCAGCTGTCTTTTCTTATAGGAGTCTTAGTTTATTGTTGGGATTTCAGTTTCCTTCAGTTTATATAGTAAGTAGTCTTTATTTTCACTTACAGAAAGGTTTGCCAAAAAATGTGTAATACCAGCATCTTTGTATTCGTTTAGTGCTTCTTTAAGTGACTCGTGTTGTTCTGTCTTGTCTATTAGGGCTAGAGTACTTTGCCATTTTTTCTTAGTTTCCTTTTTTCACGAATCATATTGTTTTTGTAGTCCGGGTATGAGTCTGGATTTTCTGTATAGGAGCTTTTTGGAGTAGCAGCCCAGGCAGCTTTTGGGATTGACGTAGTTAGGTGTTGTAATGCATCGTCAATATCTTTTGTGGATTGAAGTGGCAGGTTCAAGTTGATTCACTTCCAATCAACCACAGAGACCAATTCATTAAATGTGTTCCAATTTGTCACTCTGTTGGTTAATGTCTGTTGATGTGGCAATCCTCTGTGTTCACACTTATGAAGAAGGGAGAGTGATCAGAAGACAAATAAAATGATGGTTGTATATTTAAGTAATTAGAAGCGATGCTTTTTAGGATACAGAAGTCAATGAGATTAAACTTTTTACAGTGTAGTCTTTGGATGCTGTTTCATTTAGGGGTTCATAGAGATTATGTATAAATATTAGTGGAGGGTTAGTTGATGAAACATAATTGTCATCATAATTTGTTTTTTTTTGTAGTATTTTCCAGATCTTGGAATCTATTACTGGTAGTGGGTGGTTTATTCAGCCAGTAGTTTTTTAAAGTTGTTTGTTTTATAATTGTATTTTTATTATTATCATCATTTCTTGATTCTTTCTTGTTGAGTAAGTGTTGGCGATTGTACATAAGTAATAGGTTGGAAATATTGTACTGGTAATGCAGGATAGAAGAATTTTGTTATATAGTACCATGAGGTTGACACTCTCCTGAGGCTGGCAGCGGAATTTGGTATACGCGTTTATCTTCAAAATAGCTAAAATTTCTCTGCAGTGTACGCTTGGGCGGATTATACAAATTAGTGATGTAACGAATATTCGCATTCGCATTCGCGAAATTTGTGCGAATGTTTTGCGAATATAAATATGTATAAGAAAAAAAAATAATTTGAAGATAAGGTTAATAAAATAAAAATCCATTCACTTCTCAGTTTTTTTATTAAGAAAACTCACTTTATTTTACAGTGCAGTGTAAACAAACAAAAACAAATTATTCTCTGAAACTTTTATTATCCAAAAGTTTTTAATTTTAGACAATCATCTTGAAAAAGTCTAAGAATTATTAAACTACAAATTAAAAATAGTCTATTTGTTTTTATGTAAAGAGTTTAAACAAACAAACATAAACAGTTCGACTTCAGTTAGATAAGTTCAGATAAATTTATTAATTCAGCAATTTTCGGAACAAGATACGTATTATAATATACACTACACTGTAATGTAATACAGTACATGATTTGTATAATTTTATTGTTCTGAAAATTGCTGAATTACTAAATTTATCTGAACTTATCTAACTACACATCTCACGCAAATGAGACTGCCGGTAATGCCGGAGACAATTAAAATTGCCAAATTAAAAAAAAACTGGCATATATTCGCATTCGCATTCGCGAATGTTCAAAAACTGACATTCTTTACATCACTAATACAAATCTTTGTTAACACTATCTTCATTAGCAAATGTCATTTGGGTAGAGGATAAGGAAATAAAACACATATAACAAATTTGATCCGTTTATCTTAAGGGGCTTTTTTACAAATTCTGGAAACTATAAATAATATTTGGTATTTTAGACAGAAATATTATGCTCCGAAATATCACTCCTTTTCTACTACTAAAACACCAATATGGGTTTCGAAAAGAAAGGCATAATTTAAAAAAAATCATTTCTAATAATAAATTAATAAATAATTTTCAAACTTTTAAAGCGGTAAGTTATTGCTAGTTTGGTCTTGGAGCTATCTAGTATCACTTAATACAAATTATTTGAACAAAAACTTTTACGTGAATATCTAACTTCACGTTAAAGAGTCAAATGAGAATATCAAGCAATTTAGTGGCTTCTTTCTTCTATTTTTCTTCTTTTCCTATTCGTAATATCTCTTGAAGACGTAGTGTTGCTAAGTTTATCTCTTCTTTTCAAATCTGGTCGTACCAGCTGTAATACTCCGCGTGTTGCCTCACTACCGTTTTCTGGAAAGAACAAAGTATTATTAACTTTTAATAAATATTAGCAGTTTTTATATTTATATTATTATTAGCATGCGTTAAATACAACAAATTTAAGAAAGTGCTGCACCTTTTCTGACTGTAAATATTGTTCCAAACTAGCAGTAAATAAAATTTTACGTATTTATCGCCTGCAATATTTCTTAAGAATGTAGGCAATATACAGAAAACTAAAACCTGGTCATACGGTTATAAATAAAACATTAGATATATTGAAAGTTAAATTCAACATGCATTGCGAAGTACCTAATTATACCTAAATATTTACCTAACGGATAATGAATTCAAGAAAATGCATCAGTATAATATGATATTAGGCCCAAAATAGATTTAATATACAAATTTATTTTTATTAAGGACCCAACAGGTCCTTCTTGAAATCGTGTTATTGTCGTCTGCCTGTCGTCTGTATAACGATAATTCTTAAACAGAAAAGTTCTAGAGCCTTGAACTTGGTACATAAATTCCTTTTCATTAAAGGAAGAACACTGTTGAATTTGAGAAAATAGATCAAGAGCTACTAGAGTTCCACGTAAGAGAAATCCAGAAAGGGCATTTAGAGCCTTGAAATTTTGGCTACACATTCAGTAAAGGCTTTCGTTACGTTCAAAAATTCTATCGAGTACGTGGATATTCAATTTTATCGATTTACTAACTTTATAGAGCCATCTAACACAATCGTAATTATGGAAAGCATGCATTGAAAATTTCTTTGGTTAGCATTTTAGCCGGTTATACACATAGACATATGTCTACGGTTATACAAAACCATAGGCAAATACAAGTAGTATACATAACCTAACTTGTTTACAAAATTTGGCATTACCATTTATGTTAGTGAATGATATGTTTTACCTAAGAAAAGTATGGCAATATGTTTTTGGGGTACACGATATAAAAACGAATGATGCAACATTTTATACGTCCCATGAGGGCATTGCCAAACGCGGAGCCAATGAGGTAGCTAGCTTCCTGCAGGACTATATAAAACAAATCCCAGCAACTATTACTGAATTACTGAACGCAAAATCATCGTGAGCACATTTTACTGTTAAAATCGTAGACACGCATGAAATTCTAGACTTTAAAATGTGGCGGCTAGTCTATTTAAAAAAAAATACAAAGGATCTCGTTATTGGTACAAATAAAATTAAATTACATTTTGCCATATCAAAATATAATCACTTAACACAAAGAGAAATCAAACGATATCTACCTGGCGAAACCGAATTCAAATTTTTACCACTGTGCATTCTAAAACTTGCAAAGCAAACAGCTTGATAAATTACTCGGCAAGGGAATCTAAAAATTGCATTCCACATGCCGTTCATCATGGTCAAAATTCGTAGTGAATTCAGTTTCTGGTATTCCAAACGGAGTAAAGTAATAAAACATAATGACGGTATTAGATTTTTGTTTCAGTTTTGTTTTTTGATACAGGGCAGCGACAAGCCGCTTATACGTATTTCGACCTCTTTAGGTCTCTTCAGAGCGGCATAGCCACTGCTCTGAATCCAAACAAAAATCTTAATAAAAAACAAAATAAAGTTATTTTGATAACTATTGTCTAGGACGGGAAAGATTTTTGTTTGGATTGAGAGCAGTGGTTATACCGCTCTGAAGAGACCTAAAGAGGTCGAAATACGTATAAGCGGCTTGTCGCTTCCCTGTATCGAAACAAAAATCTAATACCGTCATTATGTTTTATTACGTAAGCTGAATTCACTACGAATTCTGACCATGATGAACGGCATGTGGAATGCAATTTTTAGATTCCTTTGCCGAGTAATTTATCAAGCTGTTTGATTTGCAAGTTTTAGAATGCACAGTGGTAAAAAGTTGAATTCTGTTTCGCCAGGTAGAAATCGTTTGATTTCTCTTTTTGTTTTTAGATGATGTAGTTACGTCCGTATATAGTTATTTTGATAACTATTGTCTAGGACGGGAAAGATTTTTGTTTGGATTCAGAATAGTGGCTATACCGCTCTGAAGAGATCTAAAGAGGTCGAAATACGTATAAGCGGCTTGTCGCTGCCCTGTATCGAAACAAAAATCTAATACCGTTATTATGTCATAATCACTTAACTTATTCAAGTGAGACCCCCGGAGTTATAAGAGCATTATAGTTCATAGATAGATTTGTTTCATCCAAATTTAATTTGTCAAAAAAAAATGTTGCAGCTACTTGGTCTCCAAATAAAAAGGCTTACGAAGGAAAAGTGCCAATCAAGGCCAAAAACTGGGTGATCTTATAAAAGTCGTGACTTACATTCTCGAAGAAGATAAAGAATTTTTTGAGCAATTTAAGGACTGGCCGACGACCAATGAAGAATATGATAGTGATTGAATGAATATTTTTTAAGTTCTAAGTCTTAAGATGTACTTTAGGTTTTGTTTGTAAAAATAAACCTATTTTTATAAATAAATTAATATTTATTACCTACAGCAGCACAATATTTCGTCTTTTATTCATTGATTTTGAGAAGGAAACAAGTCCCATCCCTTAAAAACGTTCTTTTGGCCTTAATAGTTTTTAAATCCAAATTTGCTGTATCACATGTCACTCTACTAGTTTCCTTCTACATTTCATAAGTAGAACAAAATTTGATAGGTCATCAAGTTTCTAAACTAGATAGTTCTTTTCGTTTTTCTCAAAACTAAGTATTGTGGACTTATACCCTTTATACAATAAGCGATTCAATTATCTATTTTCATTAGAACAAAAATTAAAATTCAAGCTAAAATTTAAAACCGGTTCTTCCGGATAACTCTATGACATTTGCAGAAATAACAGTTCATTGTCAGAAAATCAAACTAACTCAAAAGCAAGGCGAAACCTCTCGAAAATATTTATTCTCTGTTTATTCAATTTTAAGTCCTTTTCAAAAGTTGTGAAGCATGTGGACAACCCTTTACATGAATATTTTACACTACTTTAAAATCGAAAATTACCTTGAAGATTTATGGTAGGTACCTAGTGCAACAGATAAATCTACATGTCTAAAAATCATACGAACAAGCTGAATTTTGCGGAGAATTTAAATTTTGGGACCCCAAAAAAGATACAAAACAGTTTACCTTATCCTCCGGCTTCTCACTAAAACGCACCGTTATAGTAGTTACTAATAAACATTTTTGTTCAAAATTATCTCAGCTAATTTTTTTATTTGAAGCATTTTTTCTACGGCATACAGATTCTTGGTAAAGCCGAGGGTTAAAAGTGGTAAACTTTTTTGCATCTTTTTGAGGTCTCCGAATTGACATTCTTAGTAAAATTCAGCTTGTTTCTTTTTTAAATTTAAATTTGATTTTAACCTAAATATCGGCAATATTATTTTCTAAAAGATACATTCAACATTAAAATGATATAATCACTTTTTCATTAAAGTAGTTTGAAATTTTTTTGGATATACAGTTTGATTAGAACTGTGGATCAGATTAATCAATTTTATTAAGTATTTATTCTCAGAAGGCTTATGCGTCCAGATATTGGTGACCATCACAACAATTTGCACTTTGTTGACAACTGTACGAAACTATTCTGTGATTGACATATTAAAACAAGTTCTCAGATTTTTAAGTCAAAAATTCGACGTCTTTCTGATCTCTTTTTGCTGCAGCAAACTTTTTCTTCTATCACCAGCTACAGCAGTCCGTATCGCTGTTCGTTTCTCATAACATGGTGTTTTTCCCATGGTTTTAGCACATAATCTCAACTGTATGTCAATAAATAACGGTTTTTGATATATTTTTTGTTATTTCTAGGCAGTTTTGCCATTTTCAGACCAGAACATGCTCAAAATACGAAAAGCCTATTTTTTTATGTGTTTCCCATGTTCTTAGCATATAACCTCAACTGCATGTGAATAAAGAACAATTTTTTTTCTATTTTTTTTTTCATTGGCAGGGTTATATTGGCCATTTCCACACTGAAGCTTACTCTGAATTCGAAAAAACGGTGATTTTTCGGTGATTTTTACATACTTTAAGCACATCATCTCATTTAAATGTGACAAATAACGATTTTTGTCTCCCCGCCACTTTTTATTCGAGTCCTGATTATCTTTTAAATATTATCATTTATCGATTAAATTAATAAAATAATTATATTTGATTTAATAATAATGAAATATTATAAAATTACAAAATGGTAAAAAATATTCAAATTCACATTACTATAATAGTTATAGTCTTCGTCACTATCTTCGTTTATTACGGGGTCAGTATCTGATGCGATAAATATGTCTTGAGTATTTTCGCTGGTCTAATAATTTTTGACTTATACCTTGCAAATGAAGAATGAAGAGACAGAGTAAGAAGTGAGGAAATACGAGCGAGATGTGATATAGAGGAAATAAACACGTGGACCAAAAGAAGAAAAGTGGAATGGAATCAACACATCGAAAGAATGACAGAAAATAGAATAGTACGAATAGCAAGAGTCAAATCGCCAAATGGAAGAAGATCATTGGGACGACCGAGGAAAATATGGTCAGACAACGTCAATTGAGGCTAAAAACCGAAGTAAAACAGGCATTAAGCCTATTTATAAAGTAGGAAGAAGAAGAAGACCTTGCATTGCTAAGATAATAAATAATCGCGGCAATGTGAGAACAGGTCCCTACAGTTCTTAATTTATTGACACGGTCACAGGGAGCTAAAAATTTGACTTAAGGGGTTTCTAAATATGTACTTTTAGGTGCCTAACCCCAAATAAAAATCTGGCCAAGTTCTGATTTTACCATCTTATCCTGCTATAGCTTTTTTTATGGTATACATAAATTATTTGATATTATGTCAATCATATTGATAATATTCTTCGGGTAGATCCGACTATCTATTTAATAGAAAAACTAAGGTATTTTTTTAAATATTATCTAAAATATCTTATCTAACAATAAAACAACTGAAGAAAATAAACTAAAAACTTTTGTTTTCAACACTTCCACAATTTCCATCAATTAACGGTCGAATCCATCACTTATTTAAAATAACTTACCCTCCTCCGTAAACTTTTTCTTCCTGTATGGATGTTGAATATTTGAGTGCATCGGTAAACTATTCGCTCTACTTCTAGGTTTTACGTGCGGTGGTCCATAGTGTGAGACAGTACAAGATCTACCTTTACAAGCCATTAGACGCGCCAGAAGGTCGTGTAGGTAAGAAAGTTCTTCTGGTTTTAGAGAATTCGCTCTATTCTGAAGCTCGAAAGGATCTAAAAATGAAAAGAAATAAATGTTTACCATATGTCACCGAGTTATGCTATGCGTTATGGTGGCGATAAAGACACAAAATAGATGGTAACACCTAGATAAGATAAATAGTTTACATATCTAATAGTTAATAAAATAGCTTTGTAACATCATTCTAGGTGGAAGCGTGAATCCAACACCAATTATCTACAGAAGAAAAAATACTTAACGTTAAGTAATAGACATAAAAGTAATTTCATGTCTATTACTTATCGAGACAGACATATGCATCAATGAAATGAAAAATAATATTATTCAAACATTGGAAGAAGCTGAAAATAGAGGTTAGAAAGGGTCTGAGACTACATAATACGATGGAAGTAACTAGAGTAATAGAAGGGAACAAAGCTTGAAAGTACTCAGACAAAACATGTCCATTGAAAGAAAAAACATCCACAAATTAAGAAATGAACAGGGGCAAATAATTGTGGATCGAGATCAAATTATGAACACTATAGAGAGTTTTTATAACCAACTATACAAAGAACAGCAATGTATCCGGAGTGAAACATTAATTTCCAATTAACTCGTCGAAAGATTGCTATTTATCAGTGCTCCATTCTTGATTAAATTTATTTACATTTTAATTCGTTTGTGTTATCTAGTACTCGTATTCTCAAGTTGTTTGGAAACACGACAACGTCGCAATTGGATCCTTCTCTTAATTTTTTTCAATGCCTTGGTTTGAGGTTACTGATACACGTTAGCTATTAACCTTGCAACGTTCCTATTGATGAACATGTACTATACTCAATTTTTATAATACCATTAACTTCTGAACATTTTTAGGCATTTATTTTCCACTATTTCTCACGTATTAGTTCGTCCCAAACCCTTTTTTCAGTGGGTCATAGTTGATCGAATTCTCTCTAACACATTAAGCTAGAAGTGACAGAAAAAAACGTGAGTCTGTGATTATTATACATAGAACTTAGAAAATTATTTATTGTAAAGCTAATTCTACTTACGGATGTATAATTGGTTGGAGTTTGGAATACGCTAAATAGATATCCAATCAATGATGCGCATAAGTATAATTTGACGCAGATTGTCTCGATCGGGACAGTACTTTCACAATGTCAACTGATAAAATGATAATTGTCATTCCAGGATAGTATTATCAGACATTTTACAGTAAAATTTAATTTTGTATTTATTGTCATAAAAATATTTTAAATATGCCGAGATATATTGAGAAAGAACAAAGACTAATATTAAAATTATTAAATTATTTTCAATTAGAAAAAGAGAGATTACGATCCTGCAACTGTCAAATTTAACTAAAATGTCATGCAATAATTCTCGACATTCTTAAAATCCTATATGACGTCAAAATTAGTGACGCACTGAAAGAAGGGTTTGGGACAGACTGTACGTCCTCTAAAGTGTACCTCATATAGGGAACATTAATGACTGTATATCAGGCAGAAAAAGGAATAAACAGCCACAAAGAGAAATGAGAGGGCAAAAACTAGTAAAAAAGCACGACCTAAATCCAATAAGGAGCCATCCGTAAATGATACAAGTCTATCAAGGAACAAGTATTAAATATTTGAATAATTAGTCATGAATTCTTCTACGCCTGAATAGATAAAATTTGATATTTTCTTGAGCTTGTGGATTTATTCAATTCACCATGAAATGGTATCTCTAGAAATGTTATTCATTTATTTTCTTATCAATTATATTTTGACTCAATACTAAATTGTATTTTTTTAAAATCAAAATAGTGACTAATACAAAGGTGAAGTAAAAAGGAAAAAAGACAATATTAATATTTTACTTACCTCTACGTAAATTGTAGTAAGTAACAAATCCAGTAGTGAACTCACAGTACAGGAAATTGTGCGTGGAGTTAATAGTTCTAACACATGAATAAGTATTATTATTAGAGTTCATACAAAAACAGAACGGCCCGCTGGTCCAAAACGGAGCTGTTTTCCAATGTTCATTATCATGATGGAAGCAATTCATTTTTTCAAAACCACATTCCCTTTGCAATTGTTCTTTTTTCTTCTGCTTTCGAAGTTTTTTCTTTAGACGCTCTTCCTTCAATCTCCGTTTCTTCTCCTTTTCAATATCCCCTTCATCTGGAACGTAAGGATCTTTTATTTCGCAGTGGCATAGGTTTGGTTTCACTCTTCTTCTCGGGAGTGGTATTAAGTCATCTGGTTTGTGTGGCTAAAACCATAATGAACTTAAAAATAGCACTTGTATAAAATTAATATTAGACTATTGGATATTTAGCAAAAACCTGTAAAATACGATATATTGCAAGTCTTAATCTACAGTTGTATGTACAATCTGAGTTGTTTTAATTTGTAAGTTTGTTTAATTATGAAATTGTTGATACATATGTTTGGAGCAGGACTAGGTAATAAATTACTTAATCTATAAACAAGCCACCAATTAATTAAATTTGGGAAACCTTTTACAAATTAAAACAAAAGCATGATTTTGACTAACAAAATACTGTGCCGGCATCTATAGAAAATATGGAAGAGTATAAAACTACAAACCCTTTGAATTTGAATCTTCTTGTTTCTAGTCGAAGAAAGTACATTCGGGGTTGTAGTCGTCACAATTGGCCTCAAGCTAACAGCATGAGACCTATGTCCATGCCTGTGGTGATTAGTAATGTTAGACGGTGATGTTGTGATTTCGGCGGCTGGAGAAGTAGCTGATACATTTTCAAAATCATTATTAGTATAACCATATGTAGTATATGTAGAAGTCGTCTCTGTCGTAGTTCTTATTGGTTTTGGTTCTGTTGGTAGAGTAACGGGCTTCCTTCTGCGCTTCTTGCTGCTAAGTTTAGTGCCAATAGGCATTGGTCTAAAGATTCCAGGATTATTGGAAACTTCTACATGTAAGTTATTTCTTTGGAAAGTTAAATCATTAAAAGCGTTAAGTTCGGTACCATTTCCTTTGTCAGTGTCATCTAAAGGTCTTGTATTCTTCAAATGACGTCTGATTTCTTTAAGGGTTTCTAATTTGTGCTTTAATTCTTGAATTTCGTTTTCTACTCGATGTCGTGAACGTCTCCATGTTTTTTTATCTTTATAAATTACGGTTGAACAATTTATTTTTCCTTTCTGGACAAAGCATGCTGGAGTTCCAATGGAGTTGGTGTCGAGGTTAACTTTTAAGGAAGGATCATTAACTAAGGTTGCGTTTTGCAGCTAAAATAAAATAGAGTTATTAGACATAGTATAAATACAAAATACAACGCAATTTAGCGTTTTTAAATAATACAAAACAGGTGCCAACAACTCTCTGTTTGACAGGTTTATTTAGAAACATATTCAAATGCATTTGTTTCGTAGTTCCAAATGTAAAGGGAAATATATACATATTTAAATCCTAGTAATATTTTATAGCAAGAGAGACAATAACTGGTAAATGAAATCCCACAACTAACGAAATACGTGAGTTCCCGTTTTTAAAAATGAGCTAAAGCAAACCAAAATAAATTGTAATCTACCTGCATAGTCAACAAGGGTTATATTATGGTTCATAAAGAAGTAAAAGGAATGGAGATTAAATGAAGATGAAATCCATTTAAACAGCGAAAAAGCTGATGCTCATAAGAGTTCAGAGTTCAAACGTCTCAGAAATTAAATATAAGCGTTTAATTATTTTACGAGAATATAATACTGTCGCCATTAAACAAGACGTCCTACAGCTTTCAACAGTTGGATCTTAAATAAATTCACCTTCTGGCGATTTATGTGGCATAGTAGTAGTATAAGGGTTGCTTGGGCTAGACGGTCAAAGTCCAATTCTGTCAAATGTCGGTTTTTTATTCTGAACTGTCTACTAAGAAGATATTTTTCAGTAGTCGATAGAGAGTTGTACTTTTATAAAACAGGCTTCATCAAAATCTCGTCTAACATCTAATACTACCAATGACAGTACTTGTTTTTTGTAGTGTTACGATTATTATTATATTATATGTAAAGTTCTGAATAATTGAGTGACGTATATAAACTTTAATTAGTGTAAAGAAATATGTTGCTCTGTATTTTTTTTCGACTATACCCTAGATTAAATATTAAAATTAAAAGTTGTTCTTTTATCGTTGTATGAGTTATCATTTTTTTATACTAATCGGTTTAGTAAATAGCGAAGTATTTTTTTTATTTATTTTATTTTACAAATATTCGTTTCAATTTTCAGCCATCGTGTTTAATGTAAATATTATCTCGATGATAAGAAATTCTTAGAATAATAAACTAAAACTCCTACTTACCCTTAGTCCATGTATCTGATCTTCTACATCTTCCATGGCATTCTCCAAATGTTCGAGATTAAGCATGCGTTCTCTTTTAGATAAAATATGTGACTCGTTTGTTTCGTCTTCATCATCATCGTTTTCGAAGATTACTTCTTCCAAGGTTGTATCTCTCTTTATTCTGCTACTGCTACTAGGTCTGGAGTACCTACTCCTTGATGATATGCTCTGTAACTAAAGAGTTCAAGTAATTTAGGAATAAAAAAGGTATTTATAATACACAGTTGTAATACATCAATAAATTTATTTTTAATTTCAAATATATAGGCATTGTTTAAAAAAGAAACAACAAATATTTTTTTAAAAAATGATATAGGGCTAGAAGCACAAGAAAAGAACATACTACTGATTTTCTTATTTACGACTATTACTACGAACTATAATTTACGACTTATATAGACCCGCGCCCGCGATTTTAATTGTAGCGTTCGTATAAAATAAATTATGTATTATTAGTGGTTAAATAAACTGATATAAATTTACGACTATTTAGAGCGTGTAGCTCAATATAAAATGATAATTTTTTAGAATTTTTACAAAAATTATCATCTGTACCTACTGAAATACATGCCGTATTACAATAAGCATTATTATGTTTATTGGTTGATATTCATCATCAGCCGTTTTGAGTTCAATGCTGAACATAGGCCTCCCTTAAATTATTCCATTGCATCCGATCTTGAGCATATTGTAACCGTTTCAAAAAAAATTATTATTATAATTCCGATAAATATTGAAAATAACATTGCTCTTCATCTTCGATCGTGACCTCAAAATGAGAGCGTTCGTTAACTGATCTCGAGTCCCGAGAGAAATTCATCTCCCTCCGTCTCTTTAAAACGTCAAACAGTCAAGACGTTATTTTGTTTAAGTGGTCTCTTGATGAGGTAAGCCGAAAAATTCCTTCCACTCTTATATATTTTCAAATAAATAATTATTTTAGACCCTTACCGAAAGCCCAGATAGTTACTACAACTATGTTTATTGGCCCTAGGTTGTATAAATAGATATGGATTTATAGTATGTGTTCTGAAACACAATCCTATATATTTTTATGGTGTATAGTATGTTCCTGCTAGATAGATCAAAGTTTCTGTCAGACAAGTACCTAGAGGATGAAAAAAAATTATATCTTTTCTTTACGCCCACCAGCTTTGGGATAATTCAGGTTGTACCCATTTTATATTTTTTTATTAAACAGTGAAGAGTATGTATGAACTAAATAACAGTGAAGTGATTTATTATTGGTCTTTTAATTATAATAGGTATTCTACCTAATACACAAATGTATTTTTATGTGAACGAATTTCGAAATTTGGGATAAAGCATAATTTTATTTTCATATATTTCTCATTCATAATCTAATGTCATGATATAACATGTTTGTTTTCTTACGATACGATTTTAATTTTAGTTTCGTATAAACATTTCTCATGACAATTGAATACTGTAAATACAAATTGTTTAGCTTTTTCTGCAATGACTTAACTTTTTAACGTAGAATCTTTTAATACCTTTTTGTTCCTTATAAAATAATAAAGGTTAACTTTGTTTTAAATTTTCCATTATATATTCTTTGATCTCGTTTTCTTACGAGAATAAACAGCAGGATGACGCCCATTTCATTTTAATTTTAAAGATAATATCTAAAGATAATAGATAAAGATTAAAGATAATATCTAAAAGATGAGATCTAAAGATAATAAAAATTCTATATGATTTTTGAAAGAACCGCACCCAAACTCTTCGACACGAGCAACACGACCTAGATTGTTAGTATACTTGAGTAAATAGTTTGCTCAGGTAACAGCCTGAATCCAGTTGTGCTGGATGCGCTTGATGTCGTCTGACCACCTTATTGGAGGACGTCCTCGATCACGATAAGCATCGTTTCTAGCTCTCCATTCAAAAATATTTTTGGTCAATCTTCCATCTCTGATTCTGACAATATGCCCAGTTCCATTTCAGCCTCAGTTGTAATTCTTTTTAACTGTGTCCGTAACACCAGTTTTTCTCCTATTTGATTTTAAAACTCTGTCTCTGAGGCAAGTATTCAACATTGCTGTCCATTGCTCTATGTCACTTGTATCTTATTGATTACTGGTTAATATACCGCATACCCTAATTGCAGCCCTGTGCTTAAGTCTAAAATCTTCTAAGATCACCTTTTTAGTCCCAGAAATTACGTTTTCATTATAGTCGCCAAGGCGACATTTGACGATTGAGTTTTTGGAGTTAAATATAGTTAGTTAAACTACGTTGTGCTTTACTTAATTTGAAAAAAATGAATAATCATAAGTAGGTAATCGGGATGTATAGGTAGTCATTAAAAATTGAATATTATTAAACAATGGGTGCAACGAACAAACAAGAGACAAAATTTTAAAGCCCAGTAATTAGTATTTCCACCAGCAAAGAAAAAATCCACTACATTTTGCTCGATTATATATACAGGCAAGATATCAACAAAAATACCAAAACATATAGAAAATAAAGAAATAACATCAACTTTCAGAAGAAACAATAACTTAAGCAAATATATTAAGAACAACAAGGGCCAAAAGAAAACTCACACAGCGGTATATACAAACTTACATAAAACATTACATTACCAAAAACTTACATCGGTCAAGCTGGTAGAACTTTTAACATACGTATAGCAGAACACAAAAGGGCTTTCATTAATAAAAAAAGAACAGATTCTACTTAAGCACTTCACCTTCTAGATCATAATAATTCTTTAGTACCAATTTAAAATTCTTTATATTTAAAATAAAGACCTTAAGCTATAAAATGAAACCTAACCTTAAGCTATCTTTGTTAGAATCTATCTACATCAAGTTAACCCGTGAGGGTTGGGTATTTATAAAAATATTCTAATGATTTTATCGTTATCTGGGTCAGACATGGAACCAACGATATAGTCAAACTTCGCGATATCAACTCAATATAATTTACACATTGTTTTTATATTTAAATATATTTGACATTACAAACTTACTGGCAATTTTTTGTACACAAGGCCATTGGGGGTAAAACAAGCACATTTCCTATAGGCCTTATTTGATGGTAAAGGAATCATATATTGACCATGAGTATTTTGCGGAACTAATTTGCATTTTCTCCTTCTCCACCGCCCCGCCTCGTTCTCACAGTACCATCGTTGACCTCTTTGACAAGGCAGTCTCATTTCCGGCCTTAGGCATTCAACAGCCAATCGCTCAACTTTAGACGGAGGCAGAACTGGAACGAGTCGATTATCTAACTGTCGATCTCCTGAAAAATATTAAATATATTTTAATTACTTTGTTGCAATTTATAGATATCAACAGAAAAGAGGTAATTGTTAAAGGATAAGACCACTGTAGAATTCTAAAATACATATTAATATGCGAGGATGTAATAATGTTAATGTTTTTCGTGTGTTAAAAAATATTTATTCCTACCATTTGTGATATTGATACACATAACGTGTTGGTGATTTTCCCTTGGCCCTTTTCCTCTAATTTTTCGCTGTAATGCCAGGTTTTCGAGCAAATCGTTATTTTTTCTCATAGTAAGGAAGAAAAATTTCATGATAATCATCAGAATAGTTTTGCTTAGTCGTTCAGTTATGTTGAGCTCTAAAACGATTGGGACATTGGTACGTTTATGGGTTCATGGTATTCTTAGCATTCGCTTCCAAGTAAATATTTAGAGAGCATCGATTTGTTTTTTATCTGTCTATTTCATAGTCCATGACTCTGCAGCATAAATGACAATGGGAAATATGAGTGTCCTGGCAAGCATCATTTTTGTTCTTGGAAATTCCGTTACCTTTTCATACTCTCTGGAATTTCGCGACGGTAGTTTTGCCCATAGTGACTTTTTCTTTTGTGCTTTCTTCTTCACAATTACTGTTGTTGTTAGTTTTTTCCTGCAGCTCAGGAGATCTTTCTTTTGATGTACTAATTACCATCATTTAAGTCTGTGATAAGTTGATTTTTAAACCTACTCCCTTGCTTATTTCGCTCACTTTGAGGTTATTTCGTCAATTTCTTCTTTCGTGTTACATAGGAAAGTGGTATCATCCGCGTCGTGTAGGTTCAATATTTTTCTTGCTCCAATATTTATTATTTCATTCCAATCATTCGATGCTGTGCGAATAATCAATTCCCCAAATTCAAACAAAAGAAGTTTTGTATTTAGTCTTACGGACAGAGAAAATAAATTATACAATCTACTATATTATTCTGGCCTAAAATTAATTAAAAATATTTTATATTGAAATAATTACGCACCCGAATTTAATAATCTTATTATAAAAAGAAGCTTTGTTACTAAAAATTATTCTACCGACAATCCTAAAGAAATCAATAACTTACGTAACATTACCTCAAATAATAACAACAATAATCCCATCAACATACATAAGAATTATGTATCATTGTCACGCATTATAGTTTTTCCTAACAAATGTTACAAATGCTATTTAGATATAAGATGAAGGTTAGAGATAAATCACTAAAAACATCTATTAAATATTTTTCAAAATTCAAAACTTGATAATAATCTAGGTAGTAGGCATTTTTGTACATCTAATCCTTAAAAACAGTCAATCAGCTGTAGTTTATAAAGTAAATTGTAAGGACTGTCGTTCAACATATATTGGACAGACACACCAGTATTTATATAGACGAATTACTACACAAAAAAACTACACCGGAAAATAAGTACTTGGATATAAATTTCTATCAAGTTGATATTGAGAAAATAAAAGCAATAGTACATTTATTTTCGCGTTTATAGGTCTTTCTGACTTTTCGTCTACAACTATTGCCGCAATTCGAAAAAACGATGTAGCAACGGTCTTCACTGTTTCAAAATAAGAGTGCTTATAGAACGCATAAAGGAGTTAATCAACGCGACGTCAGGAGCATTGAAAAACTATATTCGTCAAACGATCATTCGTATTACTGGGTAAGATTCTAAAGAAAGTCGGGCAGGGTTATGTCCGGTTCCCACTGTTGTTTAATTTATATTCAGATAGAATCTTTAAACATGCTTTGCACAACTAGAATATAGTGTAAAAATTAATGAAAACCTAACAAATACCATCAGATACGCAGATGACTCAGTTACATTGAGCGATGACTTTAATATATTGCAATGTCTTTTAAAGTCCATTGACACGGTGTGACGAGAGATTGAACTAAAAAGTAATTATTCTAAAACAAAATACATGGTATTTAGTTGCTTACCTTATCAAAATACCCAATTGTAAATACATAGACAACCAATGTAACTCCCTTCTGTAACGATAACTTGAAACTTCAACATATGGTCAGTTGTCTTATATAGTGTCGAAGCATGGATCTTAAAAATATCTATTATTAACCGCTTAGATGCTTTTGAAATCTGGTTGTATAGACTAACACTAAAAATACCGTGGACGGCTAAGCAGACAAATGAAGCAGTTCTTAACAGAGCAGAAGCTACTTATGGGCTGATTGGTAGCATCAAATCCAGAAAAATAGCATATTGTACATATAATAAGTGAGAAACAGTAAAATATTCTTCGACTAATTAGAATGGGTCAAATCGAAGGAAGCGGGGAATTGGGAGAAAACAAGCTTCGTGGTTGAAGAATGTCAAAGAATGGACCGGGATACGGAGATTCAAACAACTATTCAGAATAGCTCAAGACAGAGAGAGTCTTGCCATGTTAATCGTCAAAGTCATGGGAACTTGATAAGGCACGTTAAGAAGAAGAAGTGTCCCCAGGCTCAGTTGGTTGGTTTGAAAGAGATCTCGTAATTTTCGAAACACCGAAAACACCCGATCAACTTTAATCGCCAGAAAGATGCATTTAAGCAGTACGTGGATCTCAGCGCAACACGAAACCTTCCCCAGATGCACTGACAATCCAAACGCACCGATTCAGATCAACGCACAGAATCCTGGGGTTATACGAAGGCTATATGCAATGCACATATTATCTGATAAGCACCTTCAGATCGATCAGCGATCGTTTGATAATGATGTAAGTAAAATATTGGGATAATTCCATCCATTGTCACTAAACGACAAGACAATTACTGGAGATAAACATTAATTACAATCATAAAAATATTTTGTTTATTTATAATTATCAATATCAACCATGCAACATGCAAGACCCTCTAAGCTGCAGCTTATTTCAAAATATTTGATGTCAAATTATTGAACTAAATATACACCCTAATAACTACATTTACTTTGCTATATTTGTTACAGGATTAAAATGTTATGGTCTAAATAGTATATAAAAAACGTTAAATTACGTACCCTCATCTATTCTCGAAAGTGCCAATTCTACATTATCCAAATTTGTTTGCTCTTCTAGATCTACTTCTTCTTCTGTAGCATTTTCAACGCCATCTTCATCTACATCATCATCATCGTCATCTATATCAGAAATCAACGATGATGTGTCTTCTGATGATTCAAATATTCGCTGCGATTCCGTAGTTTGTACACTGGCCATATTCTGAACGGTTGAAGATAATTCTGAATAATTATAATCTGCGAAACTAGTAGTCAGTGGCATGTCTGATGTAATATTGAAAGGTATCGGGGTTGGAGTATTTCTATGCTTGTTTCTTTCTGAATGCGGCATCTCTCTTCTGCCAGAACTATAAGACAAAGAATTGATTAGAAGTATTTCATATTAAGAACATCGAATTTTAACTATCATTAACGCCTTGGAATCACACTGGATCAAAAATATTGCAAGACCTTGGTACTAGCAGAAATATTACATGATCTTTCAGAAACAAGCGGGGCAAATAGAGAAGAGATATGGTTGCAGTTCGTTGTAGTTATATATTAGATTTGCCTATATCTTTTACATCATTTATTGAACATAACTCAACTGCTCTAGAATTATACACCTACAAGCAGTATAAGTATACTGAACACCTAATTAAATCTTTACAATGGAATTTGATATAAGATTCCCAATTTCAAGTAATTAATGAAACTATTTAATACTTAACTAAGAAGAAAATTCACACTATGGAATATTATAGGTTATAGGTCCAACATAATATGCGTGATATTGGTCACGACAACACAAATAAAAAGATACAAATCAAAGGCATCAGATTTTTAAACGTTGTATGCTTACTGGAAAAGGTAGCAGATTTAGTATAAACTTACTAACATTAGAATAATAAGTTTCCAATATCGTCATGAGGAATAAACTAACAAAATAAGAAAGCGAAAAATCATCCACTGAAGACGTAAATTACAAACGCGGATAAATGAAGATCAAAAGGAATATAATGATAATCCTCTCATTATTAATAAAATTGTTCAGATCTTTAATTAAACAAATATATGACAATAAAGAATAAACAATTTTCAATAGGAATTGTTTAATTTAAAAGAATTTAGAACTAAATCATAAAGTAAACTTTCTGGAAGAACAAATTAGTAGAAACGCAGTATTTCATTGAAAGTAAAGTAACAGACTCTGAACACAAATACAGAAAGAATTTACAAATATAACGAAATAAAAAAATAAAAAAGGTGGTAAAATAAAAGTTGCATATCGAAAATGAGTATAAATAGTGAATGATTGAACCAAAACAAAGGAAAACTTAAAAAAAAATTTAAAACTAGAAAAAAAGAAAGAAACCCAGGGACTAAATAAAAAGGAAATTTCTACATTGATATAGTAAACTACATATTTTTCAACGGTGGAAATCATAAAAGATTTGAGTTCAGGTTTTGTTTATGAATAAGAACAATCTGCACAATTGGTGAAACATTTTGAAGTAATTACAAGCAGATTATAATAATTAAGACTAAAAGGAAACCATCAAATAGTAGGGATGTGAATATTAAGTAGAGGAACATTAAATGGGATTTTTAAACACAAAAATTTCCAGCGAAAATGTATACAAACATGTGGAAAGAGTAACCGCAGATACAAAAGCTTGAATGGTAGAAGATTAATTAAATTGGATGGTTGTTCCTCCCCTCAAGAAATTTCCTCCTAAATTGTCGGACAGTTACAACATTGTCCGAAGATCACCCATTATCAGCAATACGGGATAGTTTGAACTATGTATCACCAATCACTATATAAAAACTCTTGTACCGGAATGTAAGTAGTATTTTGTTTATTTCTAATTTATTACAATTCAACAGATTTTTTTCTCTTACCAATTTGGGGGTTGTTACTTTGTCTGCTAAAGCAATTTTATGAATATTACTAAACACAGACATGTAATATTGGCAAAATTACTATACCTTTTTTGATCTGCATCCTTATAAGACAGCACCCTAATATAGGCTTTTTTGTAATTTCAGCATTTAATTTACATTGTACCACTGACCTGATGATGCTTTGCAAATTTTAGAAAGCGAAACCGGTCGTGTTGGGTAGTAAAATTAAATTGATTGTGAATAAGTCTAATTTATTTCATATTTTTTGTATAATAAACATAATTACCCTAAATTTTTTTAATTTTGTAGTAATAATGGATAGAGCAGGACCTAGCGGAACTGGCCGTAATAAAAAAGTAAATCTGGCTGACCCAGATTTTGAAAAAAATATTTATCAGAGCAAGAGAGTGACGAGGACATGAGAGATGTTATAGATGATTCGGATGAAGATCCCGACTATGTAATTCGGCAAATTGAACCCTCTAGCAGCGAAGAATCGAATTCAGATCACGAACTTTTGGAATTAGATGAACCGTCGAATGATTTACAATCCAGAACCGACTTTTTACAAGTAAAAGGGGATGTGAACAAATTCAAAGGAAAAAATGGTTTTCAGTGGCAGGGAACGGAGCCTCCGAGAAATACAAGGACACGAACACATAACATTGTCAGATAATTACGAGGCCTAACAGCGGTAAGCAGGACTCTGGGAAATAGCCCTTCTAAATCAGATATTTGGAAGTTGTTGATTACTGATGAAATATTGGAACAAATTGTAACATGGACAAACCAAAAAATTATTATAATGAGAGAAAAGTTATCTGATTCGACTAATACATCAAATTATAGAAGCACAAATACAGTTGAGTTGAAGGCTTTGCTTGGGCTTTTTATGCTATCTTCAATTATAAAATCTTCTCATGAAGATATGCTTCAACTGTTTTCTAAAGATGTTTTGGGTCGGCCAATATTCAGAATGACGATGTCTTTGAAAAGATTTGAAATACTTTTGTCGTGTCTTAGATTTAATAGCATGGATCGCGAAGAGCGGAAGAAAACTGATAAAACAGCGGCTATTTCAAATATTTTTAATAATGTTGTGACTAATTGCCAGAGGCTATACGTGTTGTCAGATTGTGTAACTGTGGATGAGATGCTACTTCCATTTAGAGGTCACTGTGGTTTGCGAATTTACATGCCCAGTAAACCTGCGAAATACGGCATAAAAGTAATGTGCATGACAGATGCTAAGAGCTCGTATTTCTATAATGGATATATATATATATATATATATATATATATATATATATATATATATATATATATATATATATATATATATATATATATATATATATAATCAGGGAAAGATTCGGATGGTGTTGAACTTTCAGAAGAAGAACTAAAGCTTTCCAAGCCTGCTCAATGTGTCATTCGACTATCCAAACCAATAGGGGGCTCTAAGCGAAATATTACTGCTCAAAACTATTTTTCTTCAATAGAGTTAGTCACAGAGTTGCAAAAACGCCACCTCACGTATGTGGGTACAGT
Organism: Diabrotica undecimpunctata; assembly: GCF_040954645.1. Lineage (NCBI taxonomy): Eukaryota > Metazoa > Arthropoda > Insecta > Coleoptera > Chrysomelidae > Diabrotica > Diabrotica undecimpunctata. Next base: position 120,563,432 of record NC_092805.1, read on the forward strand.
AAAAAAGAAATAAGCGAGAAGTTCCTTTGAAATTCCAGGCTAATAAAAGTACGGAAATTGGTACAACACTCTATGGTTTCTCCAATGACATAACCTTGATATCATATGTACCCAAAAAAATAGAGCTGTTCTTTTATTATCCTCTATGCATCACAGCAAAGACAATGAATTAGAAAAACCAGAAGTGCAAACCGCCGGGCAAGGCGTTGGACCTTAGCCGTATTTTATACACTTATAAATATAAGTTCAGTCAACAGTTACATCCTTTATCTTTGTTACAAAGATAATAAATTACTTCCACGTTTTAAATGTGTAAAAGATTTGGCCTTTGAACTAATTCAGCCTCATCTAAGGCAAAGACTTGAAACAAATCTTCCCCGAGACCTTAGAAAGCAGATAGAGATTTTTTTGGGAATAAATCCCTAAGTGCCTGTCGTGAATATCGGCGACAATGTTCCAGATAATAAGCTTCCCAAAAGAAAATTGTGTAGCATTTGTCCATCATCAAAAATGAGGAAGACAAATTATAAATGTGTGCGTTGCTCAAATGCTATTTGTTTGGAGTATAGTAGAAAGGTTTGCGTTACCTGTCTTCAAAATTAGTAGCTAGCTGTAGTATATTTTTTGTTTTATCTGGAAATATATATGTTTGTTTACTTAATTACGCCTAATAATGTTGTTTTCTATATTACACATTTTGTTTTATGTAAGTATTATGTATGAATAAGTTTTTTTTGCTCGTTTATACCTAATAAACCCTTTAATATTTTGCTTTTCTCTTCAAATGCTACATTTGTTTTTAATTTATTTCAATTTTTACCTATACTGGTCCAATAGACCATATGTTTCGCATTAGCAATAAAAGTACTATGTTTCGGGTTAAGGGTTAATAGACCAAGTGTTTACAATACTTGTAAAATAAATAGAATATAGAATAAGATGAACCATTTCATCATCAAACTAGGTAGTAGAATTTATAATATTGCTATGTATAAGTTAATTTAGGTTTTTTTTCACAAAGATTCATTTCGTCTGAATTCGAAGTGTAAGTAAACAAGGAAATATCTTGGTAATAGAGTCACGTAATTCTAGAAATTAGTGTGTAGTTATAAAATAAATGGGCACGTATATGGAATAATAAAATGTGTAAACACTATGACCAATCTATTGTCAATTTCGAGAGAAAAAACAATTAGACAAAGCGAAAAGCTCGTGTTCGTTCGGAAAAATATTCCCATGATATCACTGTCATGAGATACTCCAAACTAAGGTTCAAGAGGTTTTTTAAACAAATTATAACAATCAATTTTTTTCTAAGGTTTGATGATTTCAAAAATAATATTTTGTATTTGTGTTTTTGAGGCTTGAAAATCGTCATTTTGCGTTTTTTTTTTCAGTTTTAAATTATTTATCACTCAAAAACTATCAACTTTAATAAAAACCTAAAGTAGTTTATAATGATCAAAAAAAAATCTAAAAAAAATTGTCCGGATCGAAAAAATTGATTGTTACAATTTGTTTAAAAAAATTTGAACAACTTTTCTCCTAGGCGATCTCTTAAACCCTATTTTGGGGTATCTCATGAATGTGATTATGCAAAAAAATCTTATGACACCATTTTTCTGAACGAAACCAAGCTTTTCGCTTTGTCTAAATGGTTTTGTAGCAAGTCAGTAAATCATTTTATGAATTATAAATATTTATTTGTTTAGTTTTTATACAAATGTCTGAGCTTTATAGGTACCTCATACTATACTTGAATATTGTTTTTATTTCTGAGCCTTCAGAAGTATTGTGGACTGTATTCCTTGTATAAAAAATATTTATTCTGACTTTTAACACCTTTATTATAATTATTTTATAAGAACTTAAAATTAACAAAACCCAAAAAAGAATGTCTTATTTCTCCTTGACAGCTACGCGCCGTCGTTGTCGCTAGTATTCGATGCATGCGCCCTGTGGTCCGTGCAGGGACGGCTCTTGCACTGTTGACTGCTGAACATGCCGCCCCCCTTGAAAGGCTTAAGTGATGCCTTTCAAACAACGCTTCTTGTAAACCATAACCATTATTGTTCATCCATTGGCAGGACGGCTAACTTTACACAAGGCCTTTTGAATTCACCTTTAGAAGTACGCACAGTCACAACCCGCACAACATTATCTGTCCCAGCATGTAGTTGCAATATTCTACCCAATTCCCATTTAGTAGGAGGAAGACCATCCTCTTGAATAATAACCAATGATCCAATTTTCACGTTGTCAGCTGCTGTTCTCCATTTGGTTCGCTGCTGAAGTGAAGAGAGGTACTCACGTGACCAGCGTACCCAAAAACTCTGAATTATCTGAGTCAGGTGATGATACCGTTTCAACTTATTCGGATTTATTTCAGTTAGCTCTTCTTGTGGCAGTGCTACAAGTGGTGCTCCAATTAGAAAATGTCCAGGGGTGAGTACACCAAGGTCTTCTGGACTTTCCGACAGAGGTAATAAAGGACGGGAATTTAGGAGAGACTCAATTTGCGTCAACAAAGTATACATTTCGTCATATGTAAATTTATTATTACACATTACCCTTCGTATATGAAACTTTACCGATTTTACAGTTGATTCCCAGATGCCACCAAAATGTGGTGAGTGAGCTGGAATAAAATGCCAATGAATCTTATGTTCCGAAAAATAATCTAAAAAATTTGATTTTACCGTTGCATCATTCATAAATGAATATAACTCCTGCAAATGATTATTTGCCCCAACGAAGTTAGTTCCATTATCAGAATACATATTTTTACATAGACCTCTTCTAGCAATGAAACGTTTAAATGAATTTAAGAATGAATTAGTACTTAAATCATATACAAGTTCAATATGTGTCGCCCTTGTTGTAAAACATGTAAAAATACATATATAGCATTTAACTACTTTACAATTCCGTAAATAGCTTGTTTTCAATTCAAAGGGACCCCCATAATCTACACCACAATTATAAAATGGCCTTGTAGGCAGAAGTCTAGATTTAGGTAAATCTCCCATAAGAGGTACAAGCAATGTAGGTTTGACACGAAAGCAAGTAACACATTTATGCAGAATGTGCCTAACCGTGCTACGTCCAGATAATAACCAAAATTTTAAACGAATTATTGATAGCAATGCTTGTGGACCTGCATGCAAGTATTTATGATGATACGATATCACTATAAGTTTAGTTAATACATGACCGTTCGGGAGTATGATTGGATGCTTCTGGTCAAAAGACAATTCTGACTTTTGAAGACGTCCACCAACTCGTAATAGTCCTGTATCATCAAGAAAAGGATTTAATGATAAGATTTTACTCGATTTATGTATTGGTTTTGATTTTTTTATTGTTTGTATTTCCTGATGAAATACTTCATTTTGTGCCATATATACCAAACAGAAAAAACTTCTTTCTTTTTCATCTACAGTAAAAGGACCCGTTGTCTTATTATTAGATGATTTACAATTGGTGACAAACCGAAGTATATATGCAAAAACACGCTGCAATTTAGCTAAGCTGGAAAATCGGTTCCAAATTTCAGCAAATTGCACAGTTGATATAAATGTTTGAATTACCTTCTGGTCAGGTATGATAGAAATGTGTGAATTTGACAAAGCCTTAGTAGGCCAAGACAATTTATGAGAAGCTAACCATGGTGGCCCATTCCACCACAATTTTGAAGTGTTTAATAACTTTGGTTCATATCCGCGCGTAATTATGTCGGCTGGGTTATCATGCGAGTCAACATGATGCCAGCTATATCCATTAGAAAGCCTTTGTATTTCCGACACCCTATTTCCAACGAAGGTTTTCCATTGTGACGGTTCACCCAAAATCCAATGAAGAGTTATCATTGAATCAGACCAAAAATGTACCTCATCAAAGCTAACACCTATTGTTGCGATAACCGCCGATGCCAATTTGGCAGCCAATAAAGCACCACACAATTCCAATCTAGGCAAAGATATTGTTTTTAAGGGTGCTACTCTTGATTTCGCACATAATAAATGAACTAAGCAAGAACCACCTTGATCCAGTGACCGAATGTAGAGTGCTGCTCCATAAGCAGACTCTGAAGCGTCACTGAAACAATGTAATTGTCTATTAATTGGATTAGAACACAAAACTTGCCTGCTAATGTGAGTTTTCTCCAAATCTGCAATTGATTCCCTAAACTGGTTCCAAGCTGTGTGTAAATCTAAAGGTAAAGACTCATCCCAATTTAATTTTAATTGCCATAGTGATTGCATTATTAATTTAGCTTTAATTATAACTGGCCCTACTAGTCCAAGAGGATCAAATATCTGTGAAACTAAAGACAGAACTGTTCTTTTGCTAACCTTTGTGTAATTAGAAAAATTGATTTTATATTGAAGCGAATCTATCTTTGAGTTCCAATAAAGCCCTAATGTTTTTGTTGTAACATCATCTGCAAGATAATGTTCAATGTCTCCCTTTATTTGAATATCCTCATCAAAAATTTCAGGTTTGTTTGATACCCATTTTCTAAGTGAAAATCCTGCTGTGCACAAAATATTATTTAATTCATCCTTTAATGATTTTACTTCTTCAATTGAACTCCCTCCTGTAAGCAAATCATCAACATAAAAATCCTTTAAAATCACCTGGGAAGCTAGAGGCAGGTTCAATTGATTCTCATGAGCTAATTGTTGTAAGCTTCTTATAGCCAAAAATGCTGCTGGAGCGGTCCCATATGTTAGCGTTTTCAGCTTGTATGTCTCAATTGGTTGCTCATCCGAAAACCTCCATAATATTTGTTGTAGTTTTTGCTGAGTTTTGCAAACAAAAACCTGTCGATACATCTTTTCGATGTCTGAAGCTATAACTACATTATGTTTTCGAAAACGAAGAAGAATGCACATTAAATCATCTTGTAATTTTGGTCCGACCATTAGAACATCATTTAATGACAAACCACTGTCAGTTCTAGCTGACCCATCAAACACTACCCTTAATTTTGTAGTTAAAGACGTTTCTTTTAAAACTCCATGATGTGGAAGATAGTAGTTGGGTGTTTCTGAATTGAAGTCAGTTTTATCTTCAACCTTTGACATGTGACCCAACTGGATATATTCCTGCATAAACTCATGGTATTTAATTTTCATTTCCAAATTTTTATTTAATTTATTTTCCAATAGTTCAAATCTTTTTAGTGCATTACTATAAGAATCTCCTAAGTCAGAAATGTTTGACCTTGTTGGTAATTTAACAACAAAATGACCGTTTTCATTTTTAATCGTGCTAGCTTCAAACAACTCTTGACAATAAATGTCCTCCTTGGACATAACCTTTTTTGCACCAAATTCTTCTATTAACCAAAATTTTTCAATTTGGTTTTCCAAAACATTAGACGAAAAATTACATACCACTGAATTGTTGCTAACCTTAATTGATTGACTAACTGGCCCTGAAATAACCCATCCCAACTTAGTTTTTTGGAGAATTGGTTGATCTTTGCCAAGTTTTATCTGACCCACACATAATAATTGCCAAAAAACCGATGCTCCCAGTAATACATCAATTTGTTTTGAAACCCCAAATGTTTCATCTGCAAGTACAATGTTTTTAGGAATATTTATAAAATCCAAGTTTAAATCCGAAGTTGGTAAATTGTCAGAAATTTTATCAATTACCAATAAAAATGCATTTGTTTGATAATTGCTAAACTTTGATAAAAGTGTCCCATTTAATGCCTGAGAAATGTTTGTTATACCTTGACCTAAACCTTTAACCGGAATGTGTACCTTATCTGCCCGTAATTGTAATTTTTCAAAAAATGAACGTGATATAAAATTTGACTGTGAACCTGAGTCCAATAAGACTCTACATTCATGCAAAATTCCATATTTGTCTTGCATATATACTAAGGCCGTTGAAAGTAAAATATCAGTTTTTAATCTGTATGATATACCTTGCTTAGAATGATTTAAAAAATTAATTGAATCCTGACCTATATCACCCGAATGTGATTCTAAAAAACATGTCTGACCTATATCACCCGAATGTGATTCCAAAAAACCTGTCTGACCCAAAAAGTTTAATTGAGATGTACCTTCCATTGAATTATTATGGAATGCACCTTGTCCCTGAATATGTACTTCCTTTCCCTGATTAGATATGCCATTTCCCTGTGTGTGTGTTTCTTTCTGGGTAGATATACCACAAATTTGTGATTCAACCTTTGATCCGTTGAGTTGAGTTGCATTTGTTTGTAAATGAGAATTGTTTATAAATTTACCATCCATATGTAAAAGAGTATTGTGTCGTTTTCCACAAAGTTTACAACCTCCCCATGTACAATGTTGTACTAAGTGTCCATCCTTTAGACAGTTCCAACATGCTTTTGATTTTGTTACCTCTTGTCTTCTAGCTGACACTGATAAATTATGAAATTTTTTACATGAATAAAAATAGTGCGGTAAATTACAAAGTGCACATTGTTTGGACGTTGCAATGAATGACTTTGATAATGTCATTTTTTGCACCCTTTTTTTTGTTTCCTTTGATATTTGCTCTATATCTTGTTTATCCCCTTCTGAATTTTGTAAGTGTTGCACTTTATGATCTATAAATGCTAAGAATTCCTGTATCGTAGAAAATTCGTTAACTGGACCCTTTTCTTGCCATTCCTTATTTGTGTAATAATCAAGCTTTTTCTCTATGGTACAAAGTAAAAGAACATCCCAATGTTCAACTGGATAACCTAACATACCTAGTGACTTTAAATTTCTTTTTATACAACCTGACAATTTCTTTAATTCTAAACTATTTACCTGAGTTATTTTTGGATATTCATATATAGCTTCAATATGACCACGTGCAATAAGTTTTTTCTTTTCATATGTTTCAGATAAAAGTTGCCATGCAATAGTAAAATTTTTGCTAGTAGTTTTTAGCTGCTCCAGTTCATCCTGGGCATCCCCTATTAAAGCCCTTTTTAAATAGTGAAGCTTGTCAACATCATTTAAATCAGAATTTTCTATGACCATACTAGTAAAACTATCTCTAAATTCTAACCAATGTTGATAACAACCATTAAAAGTTGGAACCTCCAGTGGTGGTAACCCTACATTTTTTAAGCTATTTCGATCTAAACTAGTATTGTGACCTGAGTTTGCTATAGTATCGTTTAAATTAACTTCATTCTTTAATATAATTTCTGCAGAGGCTATTAGTTTAAAATATGCATCCTGAAAATCTAACCTTTCTTGTAATTGTTCCTCTGATGTGTCTAATAAGTCAATTTCACTTTGTATTTGATCAAAATCATTCCACCATTCTTTGCATTTGTCAACCCTAACTTGTAATTCTACTATTTTATCGTGAGTAAAACTGCTTATAAATGAATCAAATTTTGTAATTTGTGCCTTGAAGATACCACGCTTTCTTTTTAAAATTGTTAACTGATCCATTGCATCGACTATGTATAATATTAATAAAGTTTAAAGCTTGCTATTAATAAATCCTAACAAACCGAAATTATAATAACCTTGTGACACAAATTAATATCTCTCTTATTCCAGGATAGGTATTATAGGAATGAAAAAATGTGTACTCACCACATACCATGCCATATAAACTTTTTCACTTGCCGATAAAAAATACACTAACTTGTTGCTTGTTGATAAAATCCGTTCGAATGACCATGAATAATGTTTTTATTTCTGAGCCTTCAGAAGTATTGTGGACTGTATTCCTTGTATAAAAAATATTTATTCTGACTTTTAACACCTTTATTATAATTATTTTATAAGAACTTAAAATTAACAAAACCCAAAAAAGAATGTCTTATTTCTCCTTGACAGCTACGCGCCGTCGTTGTCGCTGTCGCTAGTATTCGATGCATGCGCCCTGTGGTCCGTGCAGGGACGGCTCTTGCACTGTTGACTGCTGAACAATACTCATTAAATATAACTACTTTCTTCTTTAACATTAAACATTGAACATGTTTTCTTCTTCTGTAAGTGCCGTTCCGAACGTTCCCTAAGGGTACAAATATAGTGGACTGGCGCGGCGAGTCAAGTCAAACAGCGATTCTAGAGCTGCGCGTTTTTTCGACCAAAGATACCAACAACGCTTCACATGGGTATAATAATAGTAAGCAGCCAGCTTACGAGAAGAGACAAGCATAAGGATCTTAAAATGTTTTTGTAAATTTAACGGTTTTCGTCAAATTTGGCTTCAAAAAATTTAAATCGTCGCCATTTTGAAACGGATACAGGTTTTTTCATATTATTTATCTAAAGAATATGGCCCTATAAGATAAAACATTGTGCATAATCTCAACATGTATTTCAAAGCGTTTATGAGTTATGAATTCTCTCGTAAAAACACATACAGATAAATTAACAACAAAGCATACATAGTTTTTGGAACGTTTTTATTATTTTGATATCTTGAATCATATGCCAGAATATTGCTGATATACTATTTTGAACTACTACCATAGAACAACCGAATACAGAGAAGCGACAGTCCTTTGAAGTTACGTGGCCAAGCCGCCACAATGACAGCTAACAACCAGAAAATTAATAGTCAGTGGATATCACACAATATAAATTCTTAAGAGCGTAGCAATGCTTTTTAACATTTTTTTGGAATCCTGAGAAAACTAACAAACATTTTTGAAAAATTTAAACACAGAATGAAAGATTACATTATTACCGAGGGCCGAAAGTCCCTTAGAATAAACAAAATTTTTTTTTGAATGAGATATTTGAAATTAAAAATCACACTAAATTTTCTCTTTTTTTTACCCCTGTAACTTATTAAAATAAACATTATAGAAGTTTTCGGGGACTTTTGGCCCTCAGTAATAATGTGGTCTTTCATTCTGCGTTTAAATTTTTTAAAAATACTTATTAGTTTTTTTCAGGATTCGAAAAAAATGAATACATTTAAAAAACATTTGCCCGAAATTTTGCGCCTACGCTCTTAAATCAAATATTCTCGTGTATAAAACCCTCTATATATTTTTATTTCCTAAAAATACTATATTCGTATTGTTGTCTTCGAGCGCGCTGACACCCGGCCACCATCTGTTGATTTTTTGATCTGAGCCTTCGGAGACTTGCGTCTTTCAATAAAAGAAATAGCACTGACACCAAATTTAATGTTTTCATTTTGAACTATCCCTTCGCAGACCAAAGTTTATTTTTTATAGCTCGGACAGACACGTCGGCGTCGGCTTACTGTTCGAAAGTCAAACCAATATTATTATGTAATAACTGATAATAATTACAAAGCAATAGTAATTACCTGTTATTATTCTTAGGAAATCTAAATAAACTTATTACTTTTCCTGTCACAGATGAACATCTGACATTTCAAATGAAACAGACATTTTAAATATAAATTAAACTTTTAACTATAAACTTATACATTTAACTATAACTATAAACTATAACCTTTAACCTCTAACCTCTAACTATAAATAAATTATATAAATGGTCAAATGCACTTATTGTGTCGAGTATTTACCATAGAAGCCTACGGACTATAGAAAACAACCAGAATTAAAGAATAAGCACGTGTTTTTGACAGTTAAACAACCAGAATCGGGCATGCGTATACAAAAATGGTACACGCTTTTGGACCGCTGTGTCGCTTCTATGTGTGTTCGGTTATTCTATGCTACTACATTAACAGTCCACAGGTAGCGCCGAGTTGACTGGAGTAGCTCTTCAAAGAAGAATTTAACGATAGGAGAGTCAAGATTCATGTCGATGTAAGCAGCGCTGCTTGACGTCAATATTTCTTCATCTTTTTTATTTTTCCTTGTATTATTATATGTGATAATTTATATTTCTCCCCTGTCGCCACATGTCCCAAGAATTGAAGTTTTCATATTTTAACAGTTGTCAGTAATTCGCACTCCCTTCCTATTTTTCTCATTACCTCGATCCATGATATACTCAACATCCTTCTATAACACCCCATTTGAAATGAAAACGACGTATTTGTATATTCTTGGTAAAGTGTTTAACTTTCAATTCCATATACCAATATTGAGAACAGCGTCTTATTGTTTTCAGTTGGTTTGAAAGATCCTGGTTGCAAAGAAACTTTCTCATTTTATTTAAAACATTTCCGCTATAAAATTCCGCATAAATTGACAACTATCAATATTCTCGTCCACTTTTTTATAAATTCTTTCATGAATTATTTTAGGACACTTTAAGAGTATGATTTCTTATTGGGGTGGTTCTAGAGTGGTTACAGTGCCTAGCATTCGGTGTTTTAGGAAGGGTCCATAAGGTTGAAAGCAGCTATTGGTTTGGTATTTTACCCCAGGTATACAAGCTTTTAATAACTTTAATAGTGTATCTAAGGTTTCGTCGTTAATTCTTCCCGAACTTTTATTACATTTGTGTCGCTTATGTCGATTCCCCGATATATTGTATTTATGTATTTAGTTTCTCCATTATTTTCATGATTAGTTTTCCATCTGAGTATACCTACCTTTTTCCTTTTGTTAGTATGTGTAACTTCTTTTATCCTTTTGTGTTATATAAAGCTGTCACATTTTCTTTGTTATTCGTTAATTTATTTGCATTGCTTTGTTAGCCACTTCTCTCTCGCTTATTTTATTTCTTTCTTAATTTAAATTATCTAGACACGATCTGGCTTTTTGGAATCCGTCTTGTTCTTTGCCATAATGGTCCATGTATTGCTCTATTTTTTTCTTTTATTACTGTGGAAAAGATTTTTGCTATAAAAGGCATTACACTGATTTCTCTATAGTTATTTGGTGAGCTTTTGTCACCTTTTTTGAAAATGGAGGACATGTATGATATATTCCACTCCTCTGGAATTTCCTCTCCTGCTTCGATTTTATTGAACGAGTATGTCCAAAAATTAAAAATATTTCTATTCTTTATTTATTGAATGCTTCTAGTGTTTGAGTTATACAAAAATGTACTTACCTCTCTATTAGGAAAGTGTCAGGCCATTTAAATTTCTTCCTCTTGGCATTATGGAATAGAGGTAATACTGATCGTCCATCCATGTGTGGAGGAGGTTCCACTCCAGCCATGTCTAAAAACGTTGGAGCTAAATCTATATTGAGAACGATATCGTTGACGACCGTTCCCGGTTCAACTCCAGGACCTCTGACTAGGAAAGGAACTCTAACATCGAACTCGAAGGGAAAACTCTTACCCTACAAAAATAAATTATTGTTTTATTTTTTTCATATATTTTATCTGTTTTTCAGCGAAAGTAAAAGTTTGAAATTATATGAACTACTAATATAAACTACTTATATTAACTAGAATGGTTAGACACCTAATAGTTATAATTGAAAAACAATACAACAGACAAACAAAATATTCCCCGATATCGACATATAATGGGAATACAGCCTTGAACAAAATTTTAAAATGTAGAAGTTAAGAAGTAGGTAAAGAAAAAGTAAAAATCATTCAAGATAATTTCAGTTGAATAAATTAAAGTAGCTAAAAAGAAGGTACAGCATATGAGGAAAGAAATTATAGTAAAAAGTTTGGCACATCCTGGTTTAAGTTCTCCCCATTCCTCCCTTATTAAGTTCGTTTTTTACTTAAATTAACAAAAGGGCACTGAATAAAAGTAAGAAATCTTTAAAAATTTTCTCTGACTGAATAACAACCTGCCACCAACACCAATATCTCTTATTTTAAATAAACAAAATTTTGGAAGACTCATCTTTCACATATCTAACATATCGATCAACATTCACCGACGAATCGATGTGCTGATGAGAAGTGGAATAAAATAAAATACATACTTACAATATAACTTAAAACAACCTATTTTATATAAAGTTGTACTAACCTTAACTAATCCAAATTGACCTAAATGATACCCATGGTCACTGGTATATATAATGTACGTATTCTCCAACTCCCCAATCTCCTCAAGCTCCTGGACGACTCTTTGTACAGCAGCATCAACAGATTGTAATGTTTGAAGTCGTTTAGTCATCAAGAGATCAGTAAATTCTCGATGGATGGGTTGCATATTTTTTGTGAATTGTAAAATCCATTGTTTGTCTGGATTAGGAGCATGGTCATAACTTGGCGTACTATAAAGTTAGAAATTGGTTATAAATAACAGTATTAAATTTTCATCTCAGTAAATGAAACTTATTAATTAATTAAATATTATTAATGATTAATTAAATATGGACATGGTGGGGAAAACTAAATGCGAAATTGAGAACGTGTAGTTTAAGGATTATCTGGGAACAAAACAATGGGCCGGAAGAATAAAAAATAAACATGAATAAAGGAATAAAAAATTGGTGGAAGATGACGGTGTAAGATTTAATATGGAACCGAATGTTATGCTTTCAAATCTAATTAAAATTTTACATCGGTAACAATGACACACACGGGATGACGTGTATATGACTGCTTAATGAAATTTATGTGTAGAAGTAAAATTAACCTATGAATTTGAACTCTAATTGAAATTTTCTTCTCTGTTGTACCTCAATTGTTTTACCTCCTAACCGTAAGTTAATATACCTAGTTTATCTAAATGTACTGATGGTCCCTAGATAATAAGCGAGTGACCTCATCTGTATTGTATTGCTATGCTAACTTTTAATTTTTTAATGTATATTGAAATAACGTTTTTCTCTTTCCTTTAATGAAATTGTTAAGACTGACTGAGTAGTTAATGCAGATGGAAAAAACAGTACAGTACGCAAAGGAGTGAATACGACTTCTAATCAATAACGACTGGTAGTTAACAACATTAGCGATCAAGTACTCGTAAAGACGCTTGTGGGCTGAAGAAAGATTTTTTATCATCAAAAGTTGTTATTTCTTTTTTTGAGTACTCGATAGTTTTGTGTTCTCGTTAGTAAATCGACCCATTTCCAATGGCATGAAAATTCATACCATATTTACGAGTAGATATAAAATACAATTCGAAAAATAAGGTTGTGTTAACTCCTGTCCTTTATATTGATTGGATAATAAATCTGCAATGGCTGTATCTGAGGAACGTTTGTTTAGAAAGTATAATTTAATGTTCGAAACTACACGAATATCGACCTTAGCAGGTCGATTCTGATAAGAGCGATAAACTTTATGGCGATGGACATATCAGCATAATCTACAAAGAGAACAACTTTATCCTCATCACCTCAGCAGGCTATCGAGTGGGGCCACAGAAGACGGATACTACAAAGGGTGCAGTTGGTATGCCTTAGGAAAATATACCTTAAAATTTGCTACAAAAAATCCAGAGAAGGTGTTGTAACGTGGCGAGTATTGTCGGCATTAAATAAGAGTAGCCTAAACCTAGTACAATGCAGCAGTTTCAGAATAATATAAAACATAACATTCAAACTGCTTCCAACACTCTGCTAGAACCAGCAACAACAAATAAATCTTGGATGACTGATGATTTTTTTGCGCCCTATAGAGCACAAAATTTCAAAAGTCCAACAGCATAACAAAAGTATTCTGAACTAAATAGCAATATTAAACAAAAATACAAAAAAAACTGGGTAATTTTGCCGAATGTCGAGAAGTGCAGCGCCTGCATGCTCTGCACGGCCATGTAAAGTTTCATAGAAAGATTAAACAAATTACTGGCATAACAAAAAAACACCTATAACATGGACCCGTTGATCTGATGAAAAGTTGATCTTGGACCCGGTAGATCATTGCAACACCTGGAGAAGCTATCTTCTATTGATCTTTGAAGATCTGGATGAAGCAACAGAAGCTATCAACCGGGAAGACTGATCTAGCCTAGAAATTCTGGAGTCTAAGCTTTAGCAAGCCCCGAGAGCAATACAGAATCGAAAGAGTCCTGGTCAGTTTATTTGATCCAAAGCATCTGACGTATTTGTTCAAACGAATAAATGATTTTGGCAAAACTTGAACGAAATCGTTAAAATTAACGTCTGTAACCATTCCAAAAAAGGTATATTCCAAAGATTCTAGGGGCTATCATCGACTTATAAGTCTTATAAGCCATGCTCTGAAAGTTTTTCTTCGAGTCGTATATGAAAGGGTTAGGTACGAGAGTGGCTTCATACAAGAAATATATTAGAACCAAACTGCAAAAATGAGAATTAACAGGTTGCATATTTTCACCAAAACTTCTTAGTATATGTAGAAAATATATACCAAATGGCTGTGGAAGGAGAAAGAAAAGGAATTAAAATTAATGTGATTCCTATAGACAATATACGATATGCAGACGATACTGCAATTCTAGCACCAACTTTAAAGAATCTTCAGCACATATTAGGTAGGATTGAAGCCATGGGTAAACATTTTAGACTTAATATTAACGCTAGTATGACCTAATTTGTGGTAATAAGTCGACAGCCCATAATCAATATTATCTTAACTGTCGACAAATATACTATAGAGGAAGATAAAAATGGAACTGTGATGAAGAAGTTAAACTTAGAATCAATTATGCAAGAACAACATATGTCAAAATTAAAAAGTTCATATTAGCTTGCAGTCTCTCACTTGCACATAGACTACATGATATCCCATTTAACTGTATGGCACAGAGACTTGGTCTCTTACGGGTAGAACACTGAACTGCACTGAAGAATTTGAAATTTGTACTCTACGGAGACTCTTAGAAGTGCCATGGAACGCAAATACCAAGAATGATGGAGGTTTAAGAAAGGAAACATCGTTGAAGAAAGACAACTTTTCTACCTTGGCCATATCCTAAGGAGAAGCAAGTACTACATTACCAAACTAATTTTGCAGGGAAAGGTAAAGGAGCACCGTTGCCCAAGAAAAAAACATTTCTGGTTAGGAAACATAAGAGACAGGTGGAACATCAGAGAAGTAGTCATATGTGGCTAAACACAAGGTAGAAATGAAGTAGAAAAAAGTAGTAGGTAAGATATTAGTGCTGTGAAATATCTTCAAGTTTATTTAAATTTTAATAAAGCGTAAAAAATAGATTTTAACAAAGATACATCGTATTATTTCCCCTCTCCCCAATGGCGCTACAGCCCCAGTTAGGCGATGGCCTCCCTCAGTAGCCCTTTCCTCGGTTGCTCTCCTCCAGTTATCCACCCTCGATATCTCTCTAGCATCACTCTGGATGGAATGGATCCCAATATCCTCCTTAATATCATTCTTTCAAAAGTACTAATAAGGTTTATTGTTTCTTCTTGCATGATCCATGTTTCTGCGCCATATGTGGCTATTGGTCGTATGATGGTTTTATATATTTTGAACTTTACGTCCCTATGGATGTCTTTGGATCTAAACTCCTGCGACAGAGAGAAGTATGCTCTGTTAGCAAGTACTATATCCTTCTCCAGGTTTCCTCCTCATCGATGCCGTCCTTAATTATCTGTACTCCCAGGATGTAAGCTGTTTTACAACGTCAATATTTGCGTCGTCTAGTGTCAAATTTGTAGCATTTTTAAATTCTTTGATATGTATTGAAATCCCTTCGTATATATTAAAACACCGAAAAAGTATTTCAATCCTTTTTGCGTCGACGAGTTGATAATAGACACATTTTAAAGTTTGTTTATATGTCACAGATGTGTATTTCCTTGGTATTTTCTTTGATTTCTAAGCCACTTTAGGATATTGCACGTTAAATAAATATTCCCGTTTATATGTTTTGTTTATACCAAGTTGGGCAAATGAATTTTAAAGATAATTACATCACTCTCGATAAGGCCGGCCGCTGTTAAAGGCGTGTTTAGTTTTATTGGTGTCCGAATTTTCCTCCAAATTCGTAATGTTTTGTGTTTTTCGCCTATTTTCATGGGAAAATGTGTAGTATAGTAGCAGTTTTATGCGAAGTTAAAATAAGGTTGGGAAGAAACTTTGAACAGTCAAGACGCTGTGAGGGTCGGCGTCAAAAACCGGCAAATTTGTTGAAAATAGTGAATTATACTCATTGTAATGTGTCAGTTTTGAAAGAGTAATCACTGTTTCTATGTTTCTAAACATCTAAGAGATTTGTGTAGTCTACAACAACTTTGAAGAATAACCACATGTAGCCATTGTGTCCAGTTGTACCTATTCCAGTTTTTTAAGAAGTGCAACCTCAAATTTTGAGTCCAGTGCCCCAACTTCCAACCTCAATTTTCGCAGTTTGAAGATGAATTTGTTCGTGTGGCGGTAAATCTGACTCCAGTTCTAACCCCAGAAATTTTCGTAAGTCCATTTCCTAACCCCAGAAATTTTAGTGAAACCCAGGTAACTTTTTTTGTTTGAATTTTTAAAGTAAAAAATAGACATTTTTTCATTAATAATAATTGCTTTCATACAGGTTAAGAAATTGTAATAATTAAAATTGTAGATCTTAGGGTGTGGCCTAGCATGTTGTCATTTTAATTGTTCTCAGTGTTAAGATTTAGTACTGACATATGACAGTTAGCACTATTTTTGACATTTGGTAAATATCTAATCATATTTGAGATTTTGTTTTTGTTTTTTAAAGAAGGTTAACCACTACGCATAGTTTCACTTAAACATAATGATAAAACATAGTAAGTGTCTTTTCTGTATTTACTTTTGTAACTATTAATATAGTATTTTTGTACTATTTACTTTTGTAACTGTGGTGGGACAGTAATAAATATTTAATTTTTCCCTAAACCATTTTGTTTATTTCTTTCAACTAACTCTCTAAACCCTTTTTTGTGTTTTTAGGAAGGAAGGACCTTTTATTTCATCCAGCAGGAATATTCTTCAAGGCGGCGTCCATTTTAAATAGCTTCTTGTCTTTTGTTTGTCCAGGAGACTCATGTAAGTACCCCTTTTGTTTCATTTTTGTAGTTACCCCATTTCAGTCCCCTTGTCATTTACTTATCCACGACCCAGTTCTCCAAATAAACCCTGAGTGGCCGTTCGCAACGTTTCGGTTTGTTTTGCTTGCCCTATCTCCACCCCAATAATTTCTTCTTCCCCAACTTTCAACCTCCTATAGTAATACCCTATGTGGTAGGTAAAATAATCGTTACAAATTTTGTAAGGTTTGTTTTTTCACTGTTTGTAATTACCATTCTCGTTGAGAATAAGCCACAATATAAGTTTAAAATAAGTTTATTTTTGCGTTTCGATTTCCACTTCATTTGTATTAAATTCATTTAAATTTTAATTTAAAATTCATCTACGTTGACGGCTCGACCCATTTCTTTCGCATCGTATTGCGCAATTCTAGTCGTATTGCGCAAAGTATCTGCGCAATTTTAAATTATATTATTATCTAAGTCAAAGTTTACAATAGTAAATTTTTAAAGTTTATAATATCAAAAAAATCAGTTTTTTATGTCTGTTTTAAATTAAATTAAACTTACTGGTGAGTTGTTACATTGAAAAATAAGTGAGAAAACTGAGGCGCTGAATCTTCAGGGCCATGAGGTGCTGGAAACGACATCATTAACATCACTGGCTTATTGTGGTATTGTTTTTTAGAATGTCTCAAGAAGGTTATGGAATCATTTGCTATTAAATCCGAATAATAATCCTAAAAAAGAAAATACAAAAAAATGGTTTAATTAAAAGAGTTGGAAGAGACATTTACCTTTTGGTAATCAAATCCATGTTTTATTTTCTTTCCATTCATATTAATAGAATAATTATAATATTTTGAATTCATAATTAATCCGCCCCACTCTCGCCAACCTGGTGGAATGTATGAACCATTGTACTTGTTAAGATATTTTCCAAAATAACCTAAAACAGTTAAAAATAGAATTTTAAATGCAATTTTTGATTAGTTGCCTGATAGGAATTTTAAAAGAATTCAAACTTATTAGAAAATGTGGTTTGCAATTGAAATATACAAAACGTATCTTAAATACGTGTTACGAATAGAAAACTAAAAGACTTTACTAAAAACTAAAAGCGTTTTTGTGAATCAAAGCAAAGAATTGTGAAAAAAATAACTTTTTTTCTAACTGTACCAGTTTTTCTTTTAGCCAATCTACCATTGTGAAATTTTTCCTGTTATTTTTTGTAATTGGTCTAGTTTCCTTGTATTGAAACTCCACTTAATTTTTTAGTCATTCAAGTATTATAATATATATTAATTATTTAAAAACTTAGTAAAAGTATAATATATTGCTGATATAAATCAGCTAAGCTAAGATTAACGAAAAAAGACGAGAAAAAATGACGACGGAATTGGGACAGAAGCTAACACTGCACCAAAATGGCTCTTAACTGACTGCACAACCCGCTTCCATCTCAAACGATCGTCCATGATGGTTGATTCAGTGGGTAGCCCCATTGTTCTTAAACCTAACCGTATGTTATGGGATTTAATCTCTTGGACGACGTGGCTAGCCCTATACATCTGACCTTGGCATTTGTTCTCATCTCCACCTGACTGACTGTTCGGAAGATCGAGTAGCCTAACAGTCATTCTTGCCGGTCCTAAGACTGGAGGAGGGTTAAGCGGAGTGCCAACAACTTGCCTTCGTAAAAAAAACAGCCTGTTATGAAAACTGAAAACTACACAACTCTGCTATAAAACAAAACAAACTAATAATACAAGCACGAAAACTTAAATTTCACGTTTCAGCAACAACGAACACGCTTATCCACTGACAGCTTACCTTTACCTTTACAAGATAATTCCTAGTGCATATGCCATGAAAAGGGGTTGGTTTGACTTTAGGCTTTTATCTTACTAGTTTAGGGGGTATGTTGGGCTCATTCTTCATCAAAGTAAGGTGCTGGTGCATGTAATCCTCCCAGTACCTAGGACATCTTCCTAGGTCTGTTCGGAACCTTTTACACACAGCACAAAAAAAGGTTGAATGGTATTTTACTTACCAGTTCTGTATCCAGCATTCGACAAATATGTAGCAAACGTTCTGGTTTCATGCGTGGCCTGCCATTGTGTGCTCGAACAGTTATCGTTGTTAGTATAGACAAAATGGTTGTGAACGTACATTCCCGTCAACAAGGACGATCGAGATGGGCAGCACATCGGAGTGGTGACGTAAGCATGGCGAAATTCCGCTCCATGATCTCGGATGGACTTTAATGTTTTCGGCATGAAGTTGAGCGATCCCAGTTCCACATCCTGATCATCCGTTAAGATTAAAATTATGTTAGGTTTCGGACTTGTTCTCGTTGTTATAGGTGAGAAGACCTGAAATTTTTTATAATATGTTTTGTTAATAATATATTTAAGAATAAACAATATGAGTAATTTCTACTCTTAATATTATATTTTTTAGTTTTTATAAAAGAATCCTGAGAAGAATAGTTTTAAGAAAGAAGTTTGAAGAATAGTTTTAAGTATTATCGTCATAATAATGTAATACTTGTCGTGTAAATATAGCAATAATATATGCTATCTTTTGTAATTCGAAGTACGTCAATTCGTTACCAAATATTGGTGATCGTCTTGGCTATTCTTACGAAAACGACAATAGCTTGGCCACGTGATGAGAGGAACAAAATACCAGGTTCTGCAGAATATCATGCAGGGAAAGATTTTAGAAAAGAGTAGAGTTGGAAGGCGACGAATGTCATTGCTGTGCAAGCTCAGAGAGTGGTTTGGTTGCTCGTCTTACCAGTTTTTTAGACCAGCCGTAAAGGGACTAGAGATAATCATGATGATCGCCAACCTTCGAAAGCATTTTGGCTATTCTTAATTTATAGACAGAGAAAAGGAAGAATAAGCTAAAATTATAAAAATTTCTTATTTCTGCATTTAGAGAAATGAATTATAATTACATGTCTTTTTTGTGTACGTTAAAAGTAATATCAATTTATTAAGAACTTATATGGTGAATGTTTAAACTTAGAATATTATATCGGCTTAGATTTAAAATATGTAAAATCGACAATTTGTTTACACTGAACAAAAGACACAACAACAATACACCATAGTTCAGAATAGAAATAAAAGAGAAATGTAAAGAGAAACGAGAGGCCTACACGAAGTACAAAACATCAAATACTCCAGAATTCTGAGACACCTATAGAAGAATACGAAATACAACAATGCAGTTGGTAAGAAGAACAAAAAATGAACACTGGGAACAGTTTACAAAAAGGATGGAAAGCGACTTCTACGGTAAACAAAAACAAATATGGAGATTCATAAGAAACCAACGGAAAGAAATGGCAGAATTGAAGGAATACAATAACATACCAGCAAACGAATGGGAAAGATACCTGACGGAACTATTTAAAGAAAAGGAAAATAATAATCAACACAATAACGTACCTGAATTAAGACACGAAATAGAAATCAGTTTTCAGGAAGTAGAAATAGCCATAAATTCACTCAAAAATAGAAAGTCACCAGGACCAGACGGAATAACCAACGAGCTTCTATAACACGGAGGAGAAAGTATAACCCTAGAGATGATAAAACTTATACAAAAACTAATATTGCATTGCAAGATACCAGACGCATGGAGAAACAGCATAATGATACCAATATTCAAAAAAGGAGATAAAGAAGACCCTAACAATTATAGAGGTATAAATCTACTGAACACCGGACTTAAGCTTACCACAAAAGTCCTAACCAACAAAATCAATAAACTAACAACTTTATCAGATGAACAACAAGGATTCAGATCCGGAAGATCCTGCGTAGATGCCTGAT
Organism: Diabrotica undecimpunctata; assembly: GCF_040954645.1. Classification (NCBI taxonomy): domain Eukaryota; kingdom Metazoa; phylum Arthropoda; class Insecta; order Coleoptera; family Chrysomelidae; genus Diabrotica; species Diabrotica undecimpunctata. The sequence goes on from NC_092805.1 coordinate 120,584,045, forward strand.
TTGTACTAAAACAAATCACAGAAAAGGCCATCAAGAATAATAAACCAGCATATCTATGTTTTATAGACCTTACAAAGGCTTTACATCTACTGTATAAAAGAAACATACCAATCAATATTATACAAACCATCGAAAACATCAACTTCCATAATCGAATACAGGCAAAGACAAATGGAAAACTAACACAGTGTATACGAGTACAAAGCGGAGTCAGACATGGTGACTCGTTAAGCCCACTTCTTTTTAATATAATAATGGACAAAATAATACAAGCAGTACGTAAAGGTCATGGTTACAGAATAAGGAATAAAGAAATCCAAATATTATGTTATGCAGACGACGCCGCATTAATCGCCGAGACAGAAGACGAGCTTCAAAGATTAACAGACATCTTCAATACAATAGCCAAGAAATACAATATGATATACAATATCAGCAGAAAAAACCAAATGTATGACAACATCTAAATACCTACTACGACGTAAAATCGAAATTGATGGGAAAATAATAAAGCAGAAAGCAAGGTTTAGATATCTGGGAATAGATATAACTAGTTACTGAGGTGTTGAAGAAGAAGTAGGACAAGAAAGCTTAAAAGCGAGTAAAGCGGCGAGATCTCTTAATGACACAATCTGGAAGAACAAACATCTAAGACAAGACACAAAAACAAGAATCTATAAAACAGCAATTAGACCTATATTAACATACACGGCAAAGACAAGACCTGGCACATCTAAAACGAGACGACTACTAGAAACAACAGAGATGAAAGTACTCCGACGAATATCAGGGAAAAGTTTGTTGGATAGGGAGAGAAGCGAAAACATAAGAAGAGCATGCAATATAGAAGACATAAATGGATGGGTGACAAAACGGAAACAGGAGTGGAACGAACACATTAGTAGAATGGAAGAGGATAGGATAGTACGAATAGCACGAAATAAGTCACCAAATAGACGAAGAAGTATTTGCAGACCAAAAAAAAGATGTTGCGATAATTTAAACAATTTAGGAGGCTAATATTGAAGAAGAAACAGGCTTTTATTGTTTGTTTTTGAAATACGAAAAACATTTAGTTAAAAAGAGGGTATGGAAGGAGATTTTGGATGTTAGGTAAATTTTGGAAGAAGGCTGTTATCTGTTTTTGACGTTAGAAGTAAAAACATCCAATCCTGATAAGTAAACGAGTGACGGAAAATTTAAACAGTGTAAAAGTAATTTGTGAATAAGAGCTAAGAATGAATGCTGATTGGGAAAAGTTAAAAAAAGTAGTTTAACTTTTGTAGTATTTATTGGGAACTGAGTTGCCTAATGAGTAAGATACAAAAAACAAGTGCACAATACGGACTCAGACTAAATATCACAAAAACCAAATGGATGTTAGTAAGCAAAACCCAACAACCACCACAGCAACTGATATTAGACAATGAAAGAATTGAACACGTGGATTCGTACATCTACTTGCGAACAACAGTTAACTCAAATTGGGATCAAGCGAAGGAAATACGTATAAGAGTAGAAAAGGCAAGAGCATCGTTCACTATCATGAAGCAAATTTTCACCTCTAAAAGCCTCACCCTACCTCTCAAAATTCGACTTCTGAAATGTTATGTATTCCCGGTTTTGTTATATGGAATGGAGGCGTGGACAATGACCGCAACATTGATGAAAAAAGTAGAGGCCTTCGAAATGTGGGCTTACAGACGTATATTACGTATATCCTGGACTGATCACGTGACCAACGAAGAGGTACTACGCCGGATAGGTAAAGAGAGAGAGGTAGGAATAAGTATAAAGAAAAGAAAGTTGGAATACTTGGGTCACGTTATGAGACATAATAAATATAGAGTACTACAACTGATCATTCAAGGGAAAATAGACAGCAGAAGGGGTCCAGGTAGGAGAAGACACTCGTGGCTCCAAAACTTGCGGCAATGGTTCGGATTGTCATCTGCTGAACTATTCAGATCTGCCGTAAACAGAGTCAGAATAGCCATGTTGATTGCCAACGTTCGGAACGGACAAGGCACATGAAGAAGAAGAAGTATTTATTGTAAATACAAACCAGGTATTATTCGTTGGGAGAATTAAAGACAAGGAGATTCAAGTCCTCATGACCTGAACCATTAGTAATATTATCTAGCACGGGTTCGGCGTATTTCTCCATGTAAAATACCCTAAGAATTCTTTTTTTCAATTTTGTTCTTTAAAATGAATGAAAGTTACGTTTTTTTTTTAAAAACTCAGAAATGTGCCTGTTTTTTAACACAACATAGAACATTCATTCAATTCGTTAGTGTTCTTATTCTTATGAGCTCCCCGTTCTGTTTTTCTTATTTAGGTACATATATAAACGTATTTGACTTAAAAAATAACTAAAAAAATATTAAGAATATAAGCACTTACTTGAGATTTTCGTTGTCGACGATGTAGATATACATTTGCATTCACGCTACATATGACTAGAACTAAAAAAGCAGATAAAATGAAGTTGCTTTCCATTTCTTTATTTATTTTAAATATTTTACAGTTTCTATTTATTCTACTCTGATGTATAGGAAATACCCTTTCCTATCCTGTATCTTTATCTTCCTATGTCATTTTTGTTGACTGTAACAATAAATAATGACTATGCTGAATGATGCATCAGTTATGCTTTCTTCTTGTTAATTCCATATTTTTTCTGCTTGATAACCTAGAACAAAAATATATTGTAAATTTTAAAACCGATGGCTCTAAAATTGCTGAAGTAAAATTTAGCATCATTTATTGCATATCATTAGGATTTCTAATATAGATAAGAATATTCGGAATCAATGAATCAAATATATTACATCATTATTAAAGATATATTATAAATATATTACAAATATATTACATCAGTAACCCTAGACAAAACGTCAAAACCAGTGGCTGCTCGCGAATCTCAAAAGAGGTGAAGCAAATCCTGCCTGACACATAGACATATAATAAAAATAGACTGAGCGCTGCTCAGTCTATTTTTATCCCCGCTACCTACTACCCGCTACCCGCCGATCAGGCGGGTAGCAGGTAGGAACTCCTCTGGATAGTCCTATCAGGGAAAATGAATCAATCCCTGCCCTCCGCAGATTTCAGGGGTTTCCTGACCCGGGAAACTAGTACCTGCTTAGGGTCCCTTATCCAGGGCCACGGATGAAGTCCACAACGGCAGACACGGCGGAGAAGAATACCTTGGGTACGGCGTGGATGGCGGAAGTGGCAATCCCCTGATTTTAGGTATTGTATAGAATCACTCGCCAACCCGCTCGGCAAGCGTGGCGTTTTAAATATGCTAAAACCTCCCAAGTTGAAGATGTCGAGTATCAATACGAAATTACCCCAGGTGAGTAGAGTTAAACACTCAGAATCTCACACTGAGCAATCAGTCAGCCTCATGAATTCTGGGGGAGGCAAATATTCGACTGAATCAAATAAGAAAAACTACCCATCATTGCTTCGTATAGCCATTTACAATATAAGAACTATGAGGACCCAAGAACACCTTGACGAACTAGAACAAGAGCACTCAAATATCAAATGGGATATAATTGGACTGTGTAAAACTCGTTTACCAGGAAAAGTATGTACCATCTTAAAATCTGGTCACCACCTATACCAGAAAAACTCCGTAGAAAATCATCACATAGGCGGTGTAGCGTTCCTAACGAAGTTCTGTGAAGTATCAAACAGAGTCATATATCTTGTCATCGCTTTAAACAGCAGATACAGCTTACAGATCATCATCAATCAGCCAATCCCGTCCACTGCTGGACATAGGCCTCCCTCAGTTCTTTCCAGTGTTCTCTACACTGGGCCGCTTGTAGCCAGTTTCCCGCTACTCTTTTTATGTCGTCGGTCCATCTAGTCGGTGGTCGTCCTCGGCTTCTTTTATAATTTCTGGGCCTCCATTCCATAATTTGTCTTGTCCATCGTCCATCTTGTGTTCTGGCTAAGTGTCCTGCCCAGTTCCACTTAAGTCTCGTGGTTCTTTCGATGACGTCTTGAACTCCTGATCTTTGCCTGATTTGTCGGTTTGTTATGTGGTCTCGGAGGCTCACATTCAGCATTGCACGTTCCATGGCTCGTTGTGTAACTCTTAGTTTATTCGCAGATTTCTGCGTGAGTGTTAAAGTCTCTGCTCCATAAGTTTGTACAGGCAAAACACATTGGTTATAAACTTTTCGCTTGAGACACATGGGAATTGAACTTTTTAGAATATGGCTTAGTTTGCCAAATGCTGCCCATGTCAGGCCTATTCGCCTCTGTATTTCATTTGTTTGATTGTCTCTGTTTATTTTGATCTCGTGTCCCAGATATTTGTAAGTGTCTGTTTGTTGTATGGTATTATTGTCGATAGTTATATTTCCACTCATTACGAGATTTGTCATAAGTTTAGTTTTCTCAAAGTTTATCTTTAATCCTGCTCTTTCAGACAGACTTTTAAGCGAATGTAGCATCAGATTAGCATGTAGCTTACAGATAATACATGGATATTCACCGACTGGAAACTCAACAGACAAGGAAGCTGAATCATTTTACGAGGATCTAACAACAGCAAGGAACCAAGAAAAATCACACTTCGTAATAATCACGGGAGATTTTAATGCAAAAATTTGAACAAAAGACACACAATATATCGGTCGCTTTGGGCTGGACAACAGGAACGAAAGGGGTGAGATGTTGTACAACTACTTAAGCAACGAAAATTTATTTTGTCTCAACACTTTCTTTAAAAAATCTAAACAACGTAAATGGACATGGATCAGCCCAGACAAGAAAACTAAGAACGAAATAGACTCTATACTCTCCAATAACAAAAACATATGCACCGACGTGACAGTACTTAACAAATTCTATACCGGAAGTGACCATAGATTGGTTAGAGCGAATATTAAAATACAGACGAGAGTAGAAAGAAAAAACCTTATTAAACGAGAACGATACCCAACCACCGATGTCCTATTTCAAAAATAAACGGAATACCAAAAAGAGCTAAGCACAAGACAAAAATCAGTTGAGACACTGAGACAAATGGATATAAACGGACTAGCCAATAAAATAAAAGTAACTGTAACAGCATCGGTTAAGAAAATATGAACACGAAAACAGCCAAAACATCTAAACTTCAACCTAATACAATTAAACTACTAAAAGAAAGACGAAACAGAACAGATCGAACTTCGGACAGCTTCAAAAGTTTGAACAAAAACGTGAAGAAAGAAATTAGGAACGATCATAGAAACTATACTAACAATCTAATAAAAAATATAATACAAGATAACTGCAATATGAAAGTACTCAAAGCAAAAAAACTCAAACGGCACAAGAAAAATCATAGAAATAAAAAATGAGAAAAACGTCATCGTCCGAGACAGAAAGGAAATAAGCGAGGCCATTGAAAAATTCTACACTAAATTATACTCTGCAAATACACAACCACAACAACGACGTACTGAACGAACAATAATTAACACCGGCTCAGAAGAGATACCGGACATAACCGACTATGAAATAAGAATGGCCCTACATCAACTAAAAACGAATAAATGTCCGGGAGAGGATAAAATTACAGTCGAAATGTTGAAAATTGGTGGATGATAAATAGAACAGGTATTAAATATTTTATTTAATAAAGTAATTGATGAAGGAAAGGTTCCTCAAGAATGGTACAACTCCGAAGTCATTTTACTATTTAAGAAACGAGACAAAGCAAACATCGAGAATTACCGACCAATATCCTTGCTCTCACATCTGTATAAATTACTAACTAAAATCATAACCAAACGCTTGACACATAAGCTCGATTTCTATCAACCTATCGAGCAGGCTGGATTCAGAAAACATTTTAGTACCATAGATAGACCACTTGCACACCGTAAAAGCACTGATAGAAAAATGCACCGAGTATAATGTTCCAATTCATATGGCGTTCCCATAAGACTCCAACGGGGAGTAAGACAAGGAGACACTATCTCTCCCAAACTATTTACCCTTGCTCTAGAAGACATTTTTAAGAAACTAGAATGGAACAATAAGGGTATCAACGTCGACGGATCATACTTAAACCATTTGTCATTCGCAGATGACATAGTTTTAATAGCCAATAATATCTAAGACCTAAATGATATGTTACAACAATTAAATGCAGTTTCAAGAGCGGTAGGCTTAAAAATGAACTACAGCAAAACAAAAATACTGAGCCGAGACCAGACAAATATAACAATACAAAATCATACCATAGAAAATGTTGAACATTATGTATATCTAGGTCATGTTATCAAACTAGGAAAACCAAATCAAGATGCTGAAATTAAAAGAAGAACACAACTGGCATGGGGCGCTTTCGGCAAATTAGCATATATCTTGAAAAACACCTCCATTCCTGTAAACTTAAAGAAAAAGGTGTATAACACATGCATACTACCAGTTTGTACTTACGGCTTGGAGACAATAGCCCTTACCAAAAAATCTGCTAAAAAATTAGAAACAACGCAAAGAGCAATGGAACGAATCATGCTTGGAATATCACTAAAAGACAAGATTAGAAACACCGAGATAAGACGCAGAACGAAGATTAGGGATATTGTGGAAGAAATTACAAAAATTAAATGGTGCTGGGCAGGTCACGTAGCCCGATGTAACGACAACAGGTGGACACGGAGAATTCTAGAATGGAGACCAAGGACGACAACAAGAAGGATGGGAAGACCTCAAAAAAGATGGGTAGATGACATAAGAACAGTGGCAGGCAAACAGTGGATTAGATTGGCGCAAGATAGAGAAAGATGGAAGCAATTGGGAGAGACCTACATTCAGGAGTGGATAGAAAATGGTTGACAAAGAAGAGCGCTGCTATACAGCCAGCCGCGTTCCCCCAGTGCGACAGAGAAAACTGACGCAATATAGTCCCTTTCTAATTTGCCGGGTTTGTCAACTACATGACTTAAATGACCAATGAAGAGGTCGCTTTGCGTCAGTTTTCTCTGAATTGTAGTCTATTTGTATTATATGTCTATGGTATGGACTAACCTGACCTAACCTAACCCAACCCAACCTTAAGTAAGCTATCCTAACGTAACTAATTCGTACACCACTTTATTATAGACTGCGAGAAATCCTGAGAAACCTAATGGTTAGATCAGGTCACAGCAACATCATACATGTAACTAGGGATGCCGTATGGATGAAGACTTCTGATCATATGATATCCAAATGCTGGCCTAAAGTACCTTTTCAGGTAAACACTCACTAACGATAGTCCAGGGGTTCTTAGAAATCCGAAAGCAGAATAATACTTAGTACGAACCTTGTAACTAGCGCCCTCTATGAGAGTCAGATATAAAAACAAATAATTTGTGGGATGTATTAGCTTTCAAAAAATATTCGTATAAACTTTCATTACAATGTTGTAAGTAGTTTCGGCAAAATCGTAAAAAATGTGTAACTTTTTTTTCTTCAACGTCCTAACGGATGGCGTTGCAAAAATTTTTTACTAAGCAAACCCCAATTATTGTTCAGATTTTTACCTTTCCTAGAGACGCTGTTACCTTTTTTTTGAAACACCCTACATAAAGACGATTACAGAAAAAAAGGTTATTATTAATTTAATTAAATTTCATTGAAAAATGTCCATTAAAATCTAAATATAATATAAAACATATTTACAATATAGTATAAAGTTACAAAAATTACTTCCAACGGTGTATTTAAAAAGAATATTCGACTAAAATGTCTGTCTTTTTAATTTACCTTTTTCAATGAATGAATGCTTATTCCACTAATTTGTGTGACGCAATTGGCTTTGTGCAATCATTACGTGGCTCGGTTTCCAGTTTTAATGGACATTTCATGTTGGGGCCATACTTTAGTTTTTATTCCGTCAAGTCGGATTTTATTCCGTGATTGATTTAGCTATTCTGGCTTTTGCAGGAATTAAAAGCCTGTTTTACGTATACTCTAAAGTATTGACTTTTGAAATTTAAGCTTAACTTTAGCGGATTAAAATACTTTTTGCTTTATTATCTTATTTTCTTTCTTACGAGGCTGAGTTAATAGATAAATAAATGTATTACAGAGTAGTCGGTGCGTTTTGATTTAGTTTGAGTCTTCTTACAAACTCACTCTGATGACGGGTAGACCCAGAAACACGTGTTAGGGAGTGGTAAGAGACTCAAATTAAATCGAAACGCAACCGTCTTCGTATGTAATAAATGTATTATTTTAGTGTCGATTGTTTAGATATCAAGGGGTTCAAATGGGGTAATGATGCGTAAAATATGACGCTGCATCCTGTTAGCGTCACTAGCCTCTGCTACTCAAATTCCAACTCTCACCTCCACGCGGTGAACCCTGGTAACCTGAGCAACTCTGTGGAAGATTGTGGTAACCAACCCCAGTGGGAAGCAGAGTCAGGGCAAACGAGAGTGGGAGAAATGGTCCTTCGAAGATTAGGGGGTTGGGCAAAAGGTTAACGACCTCTTCCCTTAAAAAAACTCATTGTTATCAAAGCACAAAGTGAAGAAGCCGGAATATTTAATTCACGACGACCTAGCAAACGACAATGGAATAACGAATTACGGATATGCACATGGAATGTACGAACCCTTTATGCCCCAGGTGGTCTTAGACTGCTAACACAATAACTTGATAAAATGAAAGCCGATGTAGTAGCGATTCAAGAGATGAGATGGACTGGTTCAGGAATTATCGAGAAAAGAGACTACAATATATACTATAGCGGACATAGCACCCGACACGAGTTTGGCAGTGGTTTTCTAATCTGTAAAAAAGCAAAGCAGTTAGTCCTTAACTTTAAACCCATAAACAACAGAATATGTTATCTACGCCTTAAAGGAAAACTCTTTAATTATAGCTTACTTAGTGTACATTTGAGATAAAGTATGGACTCAGACAAGGGTATGCTCTGGCTTGCCTCCTATTTAATATTGCCTTAGAAAAGGCAGTCCGAGATACACGAATTAGGGACGGCGGTATATAAAATTCCTGGCTTAGAATACTGTTGATTTAACAATCTAAAAATTGTTAGATTAATTGTATATTGTTTGCTTTCTGTTTTGTGTAAGTTATTTATTGAATGAAAATAATCTTGCTATATATACTAGGTATTATACAAAACATATTATCTTGTAGGAATTTTAGAAATCTTGTATTTCATTAAGGAAATATGATATTTCCATAATATCACATTTATTGATACATTCATTGCATTTTGTTATGGTTTATATATTTGTTTAGTTACTTATTGAATAAAAATAATTTTGTTATATTATCACTCAATACTCAATACTTCTTTCTACTACAAAAATCGAAAGTATTTCCAAAATTTGAAGAAAACTAAAAATATCTCGTAAAATAATGAGTTTAGGTATAGAGAATGCTATATAAAAATGAAAGAGTATCATAAATACGATAGTTCTAAAAAATAAAATATAGGGTGATCTATTTAAAAAAATTTAGAAAATCGTAATTTTGTTTTGTAGTTCACCCTGTTTATTTCAATTAAACTTCTTGTATTTCATTAAGGAAATATGATATTTCCATAATATCACATTTATTGATACATTCATTGCATATTGTTATGGTTTATATATTTGTTTAGTTACTTATTGAATAAAAATAATTTTGTTATATTATCACTCAATACTCAATACTTCTTTCTACTACAAAAATCGAAAGTATTTCCAAAATTTGAAGAAAACTAAAAATATCTCGTAAAATAATGAGTTTAGGTATAGAGAATGCTATATAAAAATGAAAGAGTATCATAAATACAATATTTCAAAAAAATAAAATATAGGGTGATCTATTTAAAAAAATTTAGAAAATCGTAATTTTGTTTTGTAGTTCACCCTGTTTATTTCAATTAAACTTAATTTAAAAACTACAATATATTGTTTATTTTATTATATAAAATAAATAATTGTTTATACATTACTTCTTTTTATACATGGTGTTGATTTCATAGGGATTTCGAAATAAAAATGATCATAACTTGTTAAAACACCTTCGCTGTGCCACCAGTTGAAAAAGACTGGTAACAACATTTGCAAAAATTACGGCTAAAAATAAATACATGTATTTTCATCTGGCGAGTAACGTACAAACGAAACGCGTTGGTAAAAACTAACATTATCATCATCATCACTGGCTCGACAACCCTTTTTGGGTCTTGGCCGGTTCCAGGACTCTTCTCCATTCTGATCTGTTTCGTGATTTTTTTCTCCAGTTTTTTATTTTTAAGGTTTTTATATCATTTTCTATTTGTTCTGGGTATCACAGCTTCGGTCTTCCTCTTGTTCTTTTTCCTACGGGCATCTGTTTGAATATTTTATTTGGTATTTGGCCTTCTTCCATTCTTTCTGCATGTCCTATCCAACGCAGCCGTTCTATTTTAATAAATGTTATAATATCCGCATCCTGGTATATTTTGTATAGTTCAGAGTTGTATCTTCTTCGCCATATTCCGTTTTCTTTTGTGCCCTTATATATGTGTCGCAAGATTTTTCTTTCGAAGGTGGCTAACAACGTTTCCTCTCTTTTAGTGAGTGTCCAGGTTTCTGAGCCGTATGTGAGTAGCGGTCATATTAGGGTTTTATATATTTGGCATTTTATTTTTCTTGCGACGTTATCTGATCTTAGTTGCCTAATTAAGCCATGGTAACATTTTTCAAACAATAATATAGGTACCTATAATGTTAGTTTTTTTTTGCAAAAACTAACATTATAGGTACCTATATTGTTGTACCAGTTTTACTCGACTGGTAACGCATACAAGTTATTTATTTTTCATTGTGAGATTCACAGATGAATTCATTTGGAGATTAATTTCATTTGTAATTACCAGTTTGGTTTAGTTATCTCGGTCGAGCCATAATAGTGTTTAAAATATTTGTATAAGAATTGAGTAAAATGAGTAGTAGAATTGTTAAATTAGTAAATTTGGCGTTGCAAAATGCAACTACAAGTGGTAGTTGTGTAGACCCCAATCAGAATTTGGATCGGCACCAAGAAACAATTATAAATACTTGAGTGAATTAGAGGAAGAACCATTTAGCGACCATTCGGACTGTGATTCTAATTATTGTTACGTAAAAATATGAGTCATAGTTTTAACCTTTAAAACATGTTTTTAATCTAATATGTTGTAGAGTTTACGAGAGGCCTCGATTTACCTGAGCGACCTTCCAGAAGCGATGCGAGGGAAATCAAGTTTGCCTTTACCGTTTCGCCATCGAAGGTTTTAGACTATTCGAGATAACGGCACTGGTATATAATAACGGAACTTTATTTGGAAGGGACAGTTAATAAAGAAGATTCGCGCTCGCGGTATTATTGTTACTAGAGACCGACCGATTAATCGGCTTCGGCATCGGCTTCGGCCACCTTCGGCCAATATTTAAACCTTCGGCCAAAATTCGGCTTCGGCCAAAACAAAGCCGAAGGTTTCGCCGAAGGTGGAATAATAAAATGCTCTGTCAGTATACTATACTATAGAAATGAAATAATCTCTCAACAATATGTTTCGGCAAGTCTTTGATAATTTGAATAATATTTACACCCTAAAACGTTTTACAAACTTTCAGGTCAGGTAGTAGGTAGAATATAAATTTTAACAATAGGCCAAGATGTCTCAAAGATCTTCGTTTGAATATTTCTCACGTAGTAAAATTATGATAATAATTTTATTGTATTTGTTTAAACTACGATTACTGGTGTTTTGACTGGATACCTAAATGGCAAAACATCGACCATCGACTATGAATGCAAATATTTTACAACAGTTTAAGTTTATTCTCTCGTGGGTGCAGCATTGCTAATAGACTATTAAGACTTAATAGACTCTTTTTCTTACGTATGCACATTATTTAAATTATTAACATATAATAGGTATATTTTTAGTCACCTTTGGCTTCGGCTTCGGCCGAAGGTATCCTACAAGCCGAACTTCGGCATCGGCTTCGGCTTCGGCCAAAAAAATCACATTCGGTCGGTCTCTAATTGTTACGCTCGCCTACTAATAAATTATTGTATATGTAGTGATAAATAAACTTATATAAATGATCGTGCCTTTTAATAAATTAAAGTAGGAACAATATAATAAATTAGTAAAGACATTATAAATTAAAGACATAACAATTAATAAATTCACAACAAATGGTGTCAGAGTGAGATCGAACATAAATTAGACTTATAATAATAATACAAGTGTGATATAAAATAAATTGTGAAAATGGCTACGATTTATGAGCTGACAGTGACTAATTTAAGAAGACATCTTGAAGACAGAGAATTAGCTTCTACCGGAAAAAAGGCTGAGTTAGTCCAACGACTAAAGAACGCTTTGCTAGAAGAAGGACTAGATCCAGAGACTTATATATTTGAAGATGCTGTCCTCTCGTCGATTTCCAAAGTTTCCGGTGACATCGCATCATTAGAGAACAAAGTTTCCGGTGATATCGCATCATTAGAGAACAAAGTTTCTGGCGATATTTCGAAAGTTTCCGGCGACATCGCTTCTTTAGAAAGCAAAGTTTCTAACGAGATTTCTTCTCTGGAAAGCAAAGTTTCTGCTAACATCTCTAAAGTCACTTCTGAGATGTCTGCTCTTGACGATAGAGTGTCTTCGTTAAAAAACCAAGTTGCTGCCGATATGTTGGCCTTCGAAGAAAAGATATGGAAAGAGATGGAAAGGAAGATGGAGGAAACAGGGACAGCAGAGAGAGGAAACAATCCAATTAGAGTAGAGATAAAAGAAGACGAGACGAAATGTAAGTTGGAAACACGGCCGAAATTTGAAGGAAGTGGAAGTTCTGTGCATGTCAAAGTCCCAACTTTCGACGGAAAATCGTCATGGAACAACTACATGAAACAGTTCGAATCAGCTGCAAGAGCGAATGGATGGTCTGAAAAAGAAAAGGCTATAAACCTGACTATCGCTCTTCGAGGAGATGCCTTAGATGTGCTTCAGACCATAGCAGTAGAGGAGACCGATGATTTCGAACAACTGAAGAAGAGGTTAAATATGCGATATGGCCACGAACATTTGGAGCATGTATATCAGTCGCAGCTTAAAAATCGTAGACAGAAGAAAGATGAGGCTCTTCAAGAATATGAGGTAGATATTGCCAGATTAGTACGATATGCTTATCCAACAGCTCCCGAAGACATGATGGAAAAATTGGCCGTTCAAACGTTTATTGATGGTCTTCGTGATCATGAAATGCAGAGAACACTACGATTAGCTCGTCACAAGACGCTGGTTGATGTCTTATCCGCCGCCCTCGAATACGAGTCAGCTACGCAGGCCTCTGGCGGGTACAGTAAAGTTAGGACTGTAAAAGAGGAAGGAGATGAAGATAAACTTGACCAGCTCGTTAATATGATGAAAAGCATGACATATAAGAAAACGAAGACCATCAGATGCTGGAATTGTGGCGAAATAGGACACGTACGAAGCTCCTGTAAGCACCCTAGGTACGACGCAAGTCAAGAAACTCACCATCAGGAAAACTAGAACGGGTCAGCCTTAAGGGGGCAGCTTCGACCCAGAACTTTTCCAAAGACCCTCTCATACTAATAGCTTCTTTGAAATGTCGTGAAGATAGTGTATATGTAGATGGAGACATAAATGGTAAAAAGCATACGTTGTTGGTGGATACCGGAGCGACCAGAACCATTATACGCCCAACAGTTATAAACAACCGTAAGAAACTATTACCAACGAGGTTGCGACTTCGGACCGCTACAGGTGAAAATGCCAACATTCATGGAGAAATCCAGGTACAATTGGGAGTTGGAGCAGAAAAGTTCGTCCATACTGTTATAGTTGCTGACATCGAAGAGGATGTTATATTAGGAATGGACGTAATGAATATGCATGGATTCCAATTGGATTTTAAGAATAAGGTAATCAAGGTTGGCAACGAGGAGGTATTTCTTCATCCACATAATGACAACACCGTGCAAGCAGCCATTACAGAAGATACAGTCGTGCCTGCGAGAAGCGAAACGATCATAGTAGCGCGACTACAGGGAATTGTAGACGAAGGGACACCTGTTATGATGGAGCCTTGGAACCACGACGATGAGGTTGGCCGTGGAATCATAATTGGAAAGGAATTGGTGACTTCGGCTAAAGAAATTCCTGTGAGACTTATCAATGTCAACGACTACCCAGTGACCATCAAGAAAGAGACAAAGGTAGGAACTTGTGTACCTGTGACATCCATAATCCGTCAGGCGACAACATCTGATAATTCCAACGACAAATTCGACCAAATGGTTGCAGTTGCAGGACAGTCTCTAAATCAGATGGAGAAAAGGAAATTAAGGGAATTTCTTCGGCAGTATCGTGATATTTTCGTACCGAAAGGAGGAAAGACGGGAAGAACTACCGTTGTCAAGCATAAAATTGATACTGGTAATGCTAAGCCAATTCGTCAAACAGCTCGACGATTACCACAGGCGAAAAGAGAGGAAGCTGAAACGATTGTTCAGGAAATGAAGAAAGACGGGGTGATAGAACCTTCTACGAGCCCATGGGTCTCTCCGGTGGTCCTGGTTAAGAAGAAAGACGGAACGACGAGGTTCTGTGTGGATTACCGTTTGCTGAACAACGTTACCAAGAAAGATAGTTATCCTCTGCCTCGGATCGATGACACATTGGACACATTGGCTGGAAGTAAATTGTTTTCTACTTTGGATTTGAAGTCTGGATACTGGCAGGTAGAAATGGACCCAGTAGATAAAGAAAAGACAGCCTTCACCACAGGATCTGGATTGTGGCAATTCAACGTTATGCCATTTGGACTCTGTAATGCTCCTGCGACATTTGAGAGGCTTATGGAAAATGTGTTGAGAGGGTTATCTTGGAAAACATGCCTGGTTTATTTAGATGACATAATCGTCTTGGGGGAGACATTCGAAGATCATTTGAGGAATTTAGAAAACGTTTTTAATCGACTTAAAGCTGCCCAATTGATGCTAAACCCCAAGAAGTGCCAGCTATTTCAAGGTAAAGTCAATTATCTGGGTCATATAGTCAGTAAAGAAGGAGTGGCCGTGGATAAGGGAAAAATCGATTCCATTAAGGAATGGCCAAAACCAACTGACAAACATCAAGTGAGAAGTTTTCTTGGACTATGTACTTACTACCGGAGGTTTATTAAGAAGTTTGCAGATATCGCTAAGCCATTAACGCGACTTACAGAGGAATCAAGAGAATACCGCTGGGATATAGACTGCCAAAATGCCTTTGAAACGTTGAAAAAGCATTTAATAACAGCACCAATTTTGGGGTATCCACTGCCAGAAGGAGAGTTCATCTTAGATACGGATGCAAGTAATGTGGGAATTGGAGGAGTGCTGTCTCAGATTCAAGGAGGACAGGAACGAGTCCTCGGATATTTTAGTAAAGTTCTTTCAAAACCTGAGCGGAATTATTGCGTCACGAGAAGAGAACTTCTAGCAGTAGTTAAATCAGTAGAGCACTTCTATCAATATCTCTATGGCAGAAAGTTTCTAATCCGAACCGACCATGCCGCCCTTAAGTGGTTGATGCAGTTTAAGAATCCAGAGGGTCAGATAGCCAGGTGGATCGAACGACTCCAAGAATACGATTTTAAGATTGAGCACCGGGCCGGAGTTAGCCACAGAAACGCTGATTCTCTTTCCAGAAGGCCATGCTCAGCAGAGTGTTCCCACTGCAACAAAACGGAATCCAAGGAAGCGGCAGTGCTAAGAACGACGATTGTCAACGACGACTGGACGCCTACTAAGATCAGGGAAGAGCAAGAGAGAGATCCAGTTATACAGAAAATCCGAAAATGGAAAGAGGAAAACCGTCGACCACCTTGGCAGGAAATATCAAACCTATGCTCAGTAGTTAAGACGTATTGGGCCCAGTGGGACTCATTTATCATCGAAGATGGCTTGCTCAAACGAGTCCTGGAAAATGATGACGGTTCAGAGAAGAGAAGACAGTTGGTGATCCCAAAGAGCAGAATAGCCGAAGTACTTCGTCAGTTACACGACAGTCCATCGGGAGGGCATTTTGGTGTAAGGAAAACCCTTCAGCGAATTCGGGGACGGTTTTATTGGATGAACAGTTCCGACGACGTAAAAGACTGGTGTAAGAAATGTACTATTTGTGCTACGAGTAACGGGCCTCACCGAAAAAGGAGAGCTCCTATGAGACAATATAATGTTGGAAGCCCGTTTGAAAGAATAGCTTTGGACATTGCAGGGCCATTTCCAGAAAGTGAAAATGGGGGCAAGTACATGTTGGTAGTAATGGATTACTTCACTAAGTGGGTCGAGATTTACGCACTTCCAGACCAGAAGGCCGCCACCGTTGCAGATAAGTTGATCCAAGAATATATCAGCCGATTTGGAGTGCCTTTGGAGATCCATAGTGACCAAGGCAGGAACTTCGAAAGTGATCTATTCCAAGGTATATGTGATAGACTAGGCATGAAGAAAACAAGAACTACCGCGTATCATCCGCAATCGGATGGTATGGTAGAACGAATGAATAGGACAGTTGGCAAGTATTTGACAAAGATGGTGTCCGATCATCAGCGAGACTGGGACCAATACCTTCCGTTCTTCACAATGGCCTACAGATCTGCTGTTAACGAATCAACAGGCCAGACACCAGCCAAAGTCCTATTCGGACGCGAAATGCGACTACCTTGTGATCTCGAGTTTGGATGTCGACCTGGAGAAGATGTAGCGGGTGAAGATTATGTGATCGAATTACGAAGAAGAATGGACGATGTACATGAGTTAGTCCGTTCCCACCTTCAGATCGCTAGCGACCGAATGAAGAAACGGTACGATACACAAGCCGAAAAGGGTTGCTTTAAGAAGAACGACAAAGTATGGCTGTATAATCCCAAGAAGCGAAAAGGTTGTTCTCCCAAATTGCAGCAGTTTTGGGAAGGTCCATACCTCATCATGGAGAAGATCAACGATGTCATCTACCGAATAAGCAAGATTCCGAGGGGAAAGCCGATGATAGTACACCATAACCGGTTGGCATCTTTCGAAGGTGACCACGACGTAGATGAAGAAGTGGAAGTAAACCAAGTCCAAGATGTGTTTGACCTCACGTTTGAGGAATTCATGGGTGCCTATGGAGGTACCGGTAAAGCGAGACATGGTGTTACCACTGAAGAAAAGCAAGATCTACTCGAGCTCCCCGATGACTACTCGCTGGCCCTTACCATCCCGGCCAGTATCAAAGACGCACCAGGGTTGGCATCCGTCTTTCGAAGGAAGTTTGGTCGAGTTGCAGAACTTCAATGCCAAGTGCCAGCTCCCGGTAAAACCTTGAAACTCCAAGATGCATCACGTTACCTTTTCTACCTGGTAACAAAAGACACTGCCCGTGACCAACCTACCTACCGAGATGTATGGGAAGCCTTACTTCAATTGAGAGGGCACGTACTAGAGTCCGACGTGCAAAAGTTAGCCATGCCAAAGTTGGAGTGCCGCCAATTAGATTGGAGGGTTATCCGAAATATGGTGGAGGAGATCTTTAAAGACACCGAAGTCCAGGTGTTAGTCTGTTGCAATCCGCATAGTTACTGGTGCGGAGAGAAAACCGTCCCTTGTCATTTTTATACAACTGGAAGTTGTAAAAGAGGGTCCAGTTGCCGATACCAGCATACCGTTCCAGTTCTAGTCCCAACAAGGTTCCAGGAGGAACCATCTTTTGAGAGGGGGGCAATGTTACGTAAAAATATGAGTCATAGTTTTAACCTTTAAAACATGTTTTTAATCTAATATGTTGTAGAGTTTACGAGAGGCCTCGATTTACCTGAGCGACCTTCCAGAAGCGATGCGAGGGAAATCAAGTTTGCCTTTACCGTTTCGCCATCGAAGGTTTTAGACTATTCGAGATAACGGCACTGGTATATAATAACGGAACTTTATTTGGAAGGGACAGTTAATAAAGAAGATTCGCGCTCGCGGTATTATTGTTACGCTCGCCTACTAATAAATTATTGTATATGTAGTGATAAATAAACTTATATAAATGATCGTGCCTTTTAATAAATTAAAGTAGGAACAATATAATAAATTAGTAAAGACATTATAAATTAAAGACATAACAATTAATAAATTCACAACATTATGCTCCTTCTGAATGTTCAACTAATTCAGATAATGACGAATATAAAATCAGTTAGAATCGAGAAATCATACTGACCAAACACGAAGGACCTGGTACCAGAAAAAGGCGAAATTGTATGGAATGTTACAAGAAGCTGAGGGAAACAATGAAAAGTAAAGAAGCTGATAAAAAGGTCAATAAAGTTACTACATACTGTAGCATATGCGAGGGAAAAGCTGCTTTATGTTTACCATGTTTTAATTATAAACACAATGCATAAATTTTAAAACTTTTTGGTTTTATTTTATTTGAAAATATTATATGCACTTCTTAAAAATGTCAGTTGTTGCTTTACCAAAAGGAATAGCCTGGTACTGATACAGTTTCCAGTAAGTTTGCATATTCCTTGTATGTATACAACTATTACTACACATAAATCTTTAAAAATCTACAGATAGATCTCACTCACATTTCTTAAGAACTAAAAGTCTATTGCGACTAGTGTATGTAAATACAGAATTCTACAGTACCAGTCAATTATAAGCATACAACATAATAATTAAATTTTTCGTAATCGCAGTGAAGGTGTCTGTATAGTAATGCAAAATTCAATACTCTAAGAATAAAAATTATGAGAACACAAATTTGAAAAAATGTATAGGGTGTCTATTTAAAAAATTGTATGTTTGCTATTATAGCAAATACCACGTAGTTATTAGAATTCTACATATTTTCCAAACATGGAGAATATAATTGCCTACATTTTTTCTAAATAAGTTTTTTGGATATTCTATACCACAATGGAATTTTCGACCGATTTCGCACTAAAAACTCACCCTGTTTATAAATCCTGTCGAATTTATGCAGACATTTTTGTATTTCTATTCATAAAAGCAATGCGACTATGCAAATTCATAGTTTTCTAATACAGACGTAAATAATTAATGATAGTATATTATACTGCAGACTACATTTTGTTAAACATAATAAAGGATTCATTGGCAAAGTGTGCCTCTGAATCATCTGATACAAGACAGATGTCAAAACTTACAAGAAAATAAACCTTGATGTAGTTTAAACAAAGTCCAGGGAGCTTAATAAACGCAGATGCACTTGAAAATACTAAATCAACAAATTTAAGTGACGATTAAACAGCTAAACACGATGATAAGCAGCTTGTTTGCGTTCAACAAACAAATAAACAATAATAGTTAATAAGTAAACTCAGAGCCGCTTACAGAAATAAACACAAAAGCTTTTTAGTTGTAATTTCCCATGAATCAATGTCAATAGCGTTCATACCGAATGAAAACAAACTGGGAGTTGTTTCTGACGGAGGTGTAAGTCCATTGCAAATACAAGTATGTGTAACGAAATTTCGTAATTTAGATGATCATCGTTTTGTTAATGAGTCAGCTTAACAGGTATGTACGGTGATACCGTTAGAACCGATTTTTAACCTAACTATTGAGAATGCTTTATCTTTGTCAATTATAAGGATATTTTTTTACAAGATATAAACACTAAATTTTCTTCATGAAATAAAAGAGCTTTAAGGTATATTCAGACTGTTACTTAAACATCGCTCAGGTATAAGTAATGAGACTAAATGTAACACTGAATCAAGATTTATCTCATCGTTGATCAGATAAATACTAGCATGACAAAAGATTTTTCCGATCTAAGCGACTCCACCTACCTGAAATAAAAAAGATATACCAGATAGGTCAAAAAAAACATTCATTGACCCAGAATCATTCCGTTGGTATAGCAAAAAGCATAACGTATGAAACGTAACCACTGGTAAAAACAAACGGGTCTCAAAGATTTGAATACTTTTATACATGAACCCTTGATTTTACCTTGCATTATGAGCCTTAATATATCATATTTCGCACCTTAGGCCACATTACCAGAGGTGCGAAATATGAGATATTAAGGCTCATAATGATAGGTAAAATCAAGGGTAAAAGATCCATAGGAAGACGAAGAATTTTCTGGCTGAGAAACCTAAGAGAGTGGTATAGTTGCAGCTCGATAGATCTTTTTAGAGCAGCCGCCAATAAGGTACGGATAGCTGTGATGATAGCCAACCTCCAATAGGAGAAGGAACTACAAGAAGAAGATACATGAACCTTCGAAGAAGAGATCTAAAGATCTACTAGATATAAATAGAAATGATCTGCGAATTATTGTAGATGTCCTAACAAAACACTGTCGTCTCAACAATGAATATGAACAAAATGGAACAGAAAGTGTGAATTGCAGGATGATAAAGAGAAGGCGGAACACATTCTGTGCAACTGCCCAGTGTTGGATAAGATTAGAGTCAATACACTTAAGCTTTATTAACTCGATCCCTACAGCTTCGTAGAAGTGTCACCTGATTCCATAAAAGACTTTGTTAAAAAGGTTGGGCTGAAGGGATAACTTTACCTTAGGAAAGAGCCACAATAGACTTATTAGATCGAGTAGAAGGGTGGTTAAATGCCCTGCGTCAAGATGCAGTAGGTCAGGAGAAACCACTGCATTAACGATCCTTGTCGATATTTCTGTTTCAATCAACCAATTGAACGTGACACCGAGCTCCGCTTGGTACTTGTCCCCCGTACTATATTATTCCAAAGCGACCTCAGTAAATTATAAATATTTTTAGTAGCCGCTTCATCCTATGTAAGCCGATACAAATTTTTATTCGCTCTCTTTTCAATCATAGCACTACAATCATTCTACAATCAAACTTTAGTCACACAAATTGGTTAGTGTCTTAGCCGTATACACGGCCACTACCGTGTGGAGCAAGCAATAGCCAACCTCACTACCTTGGGAAGCAAACAACAGCCAACCACACTACCTTGTGGAAACAATCAGCAACCACCCATACTACCTTAAATCCACTGATGCATCAGAATATAATTTGAAACCCATTTACCAACATGAGGACAAAAATGATTGCTATAATCTAGACTCTAGACCAACAACCCCTTTTAGCCCAACCAACAACCACCGACAGCGGCTAACTTCCACCAAGATCGGAACCCTTCCTGGAGAACTGAACGACTCCTTCAGAACGATCTAAAGCTGAGTACTTTTTTATACTTAAATTATTTTATACCGGCAACCGGCAGAATCTTTGAGTCTCAGTTTAAAAATTTATTTTTGTTTCACATTCATAATATTTCTGCTTTCTTGCAATTCTGCTTATTATTTAATAAATATATATATACCTTTACTATGACTTCGTAAGTTTTTTTATTTCCTGTACCTTTCTGGGATTGGTGTGGGGAGAGAATGAACAGGGAACGAACCCAGGGCTGAGCAGTCGGGCAGAGCACCATTCTGATGGATGGAACGGTGGGCATCTTTCTCTTGAATATCCTTAGGGATATTCGAAGAATTTCTCCCCTCGTTTCTTCTAGCAGTGTGGTGTTGCTTAACGCCCTGGTCTTAATAAAAACAGACGTTACCTTTCTAGATGTAGAATCTTAAATGTAAAGTACGAATTAAGGGGGAACTGCCTGAACCTTTTAAAACAAATAATGGGCTGCGCCAGAAAGACCCTCTCTACTGTATACTGTTCAATCTGTTCTGGAAAAAGTAATACGTATGTCACAAATCATAACCACTAGTTTAATATATAATTAATAAGTGCAAATCCTGGCCTTTGTTGATAATATCAACATTGTTGGGAGAACGGAAAACGCTGTACGAGAGGCGTATGTAGCATTGACAGAATCAGCTACAAAAATGGGTTTAATAATAAACACCAACAAAACGAAGTATATGAAAATAAGCACGCAACCACAAATCCTACCACCACTTGTTATAGAAAACGACGCCATCGAAGCAGTGAACGAATTTGTATACTTGGGAGCGCTCCTTAACACTGAAAATAATACTACCGCAGATATAAACCGCAGAATTTGCACGGCCAACAGATGCTATTTTGGACTCAATCTCCTCCTTAAATCCACAATTATATGAAGAAATACAAAAATAAAACTCTACAAAACAATAATACGCCCAGTCCTAACATATGGTTCAGAGACCTGGACTCTAACAAAAAATAATGAAAATATGTTAGGATGTTTCGAAAGAAAAGTACTAAGGCGAATCTATGGAGCAGTGAATAACAATGGAGTGTGGGGAAGACGATGCAACTTCAAACTTTATAGAATATACCAGGAACCTGATGTCGTAAAACATATTAAGATAGGACGTCTGAGGTGGATAGGGCATGTAATGCGAATGGAACAAAATGACCTAGCTAGAAAAACGATCCTTAATAGACACATTGGTCAGAGAAGAAGTGGAAGACCCAGAACAAGTTCCTTGATAACATCGATGAAGACATGAGAAATATGGGAATACGTGCTTGGCGGAGAAAGGCGATGGATAGGGATGACTGGAGATAAATTCTTGAGGAGACCAGCACCCACGCAGGGTTGAAACGCCAGAATTATGATGATGATGTCGATATTTTTAGTACAGCTTTCCATGAGAAAGCCATGAGAAAGAACGAATACCGCCATGGTCATAATAGGAAACCAAGTTTTAAAACCAGAAAAAAAACGAACACAAAAGGATTGGAAGAGAGATAAAATATTAGTGCATGAGGCTAAGGGAGGCAAACAGTTGTGATGAATGGAACAAAGATCTAGTGACATGAAACAACTGCAAAGAAAACATGTCTAGTTTAATATATACAAAAAAACTTAAAAAAATAACCTACACTCAGAGAAAAGGAAATCCATACTTCACGAGAAATCCAAACAAAAAAAAACCAATCCTCGACTTAAATGAGAAAAAGAAAGAATGAACTACATGCATAAAATAACTCGATCTTGATACAAGAACTGCACAAAATATACGAAAACTGCTCCTATCTAAAAGTGGAAGAGAAAAAACCTAAAATAAAACCAAAAATGGGAACGCCCCAGGCGCTGACCAAATAGCATCAGACTAGTTTAAATTCCTAAAAGACGAGAATGTTTCAGAGCTAACAAATATCGTTGGAGTCTACATTTATCCCACTTAAAAATAGTTAACACATCATCATGTAAAAACTTTAGACTAGTTAGTCTCATCGGTCACTTTTTCAAACTATTTCTCAAGATAAGTCTCAATAGATTTTGAAAAGTCATTTGATAGGGTCCAAGACGATAGGCCGCTGGAATATCTAGAGATGACCGGAACAGATGATATGGATCTAAGGCTTCTACAAAATGTATATTGGAAACAAAAAGTCTCTGTTGTGGCAGACGAAAACGAGGGTAAGAAAATGTTTGCTCAAAGATGAGTTGGACAGTTTTGTGTTGTCTTCAACTCTGTTTAAGGTGTACTCTGAAAATATCGAAGCTCTTCAATTCCTTATATACGGTGTCACTAAAGAATACTTCAATAACGGACTGGAAATTAATACAACAAAGACAAAGTATTTGTGATTACTGAACAAAAAATTGGACCTTTGCAACTAATTATCAACAAAGAGCCGATTACAAAAGTTATTCTTCTTTTAATGGAACTACAACCCTTTGTGCGTCTTTGCCTGCTTAACAACGTTCTTCCATTTTGCCCTGTCGCCTGTTGGATACTTTTTTTCGCCACTGCCTGATGTTCATGGTTTTAAAATCTTTCTCTACATCGTGTATCTACCTTTAACGGAGCCAACCTCGTGTCGTATTTGCTTGGAATTTCCATCTCTGGATTACTTTTACAGCTCGATTATCTGGTATTCTTTTTAAGTGGCCAAGCCAGTTTAGTCTTTGTGACTTTATAAATCTAACGATATTTGCGCTCCCCAATAAATCATCCAGCTTATAGTTCATTTTTATTCTCCACAAACCATCGCTACAATGGGTTGGTCCAAATATATTTCTCAATATTTTGCGCTCAAATATTCTCAATTGATTTTCATCAATGGTTGAAATGGTCGACGTTTCGCATCCATATGTGACCACTGGTATAATTACTGTTCTGTAGATTCTAAGCTTAGACTCACGATTCAGTAACTTACTTTTCATTAAGTATTGCGTAAAAGCATTTATTACCCCTAAGAATCCGTGCTTGTGTTTCTTGACTGACGTTGTTGCTGTCATTTATTATTGAGCGTAGGTAGGGAAAGGTGGAGGCATATTCGTAGGTATGGTTGTCTAGATTCAGATTCTCATATCGATTCGACTTTGTGCACTCCGTATATTTGGTTTTTCTTTCATTTAAATAGACCAAATGCAGCGGCTTCCCGTGTTAAATCTATTGCCTTTTCGGTTACACCCTTCTATTGCGGCTTATTATGGCAAAATCATCGACATATGCGCATATTTGAGTGGATCTTTTATTAATACAGCCGTTCATATAATAACTTCCAAAGTTAGATTAAAAAGTGTTCAAAAAGGCATCACCTTCCCTAACTCCATTTTCAATATCAAATATCTTTGTCATATCTCCATATATTTTCACCATGCCCTTGGAACCCTCCAAAGTCATTTGTTCATGTTCAACTGATTTTTTCGATATTTCTAACATAGATAGGTAGTTGTTTTAACATTTTTAACGCCTGTTTGAAATCAATATACAAGTTGTAAATTCAAGTCAACAAAGAGCCGATAACAAAAGTTAATCATTTTAAAAACTCAAGATGTTGTTTCTTTTACCCCTTCCACTATTTTTTGGTGGCTAACTAATTTAATTCCTACATCATTTATTTCTATCATCGATTGGCACCGGTTCATTCATTTTGTCACAATTGCTTATTTGCAAAGGATGTGTTCTTTTGAAATTACTATAGTTTTTGTATTTTCTATGGAAATTATCATGTTATATCATAAAGCCTTCAGATGAAAGTCTTCCTAATTTTTGCTGATTATCGCATCATCTACATAGCAAATAATTTTAAGGTCCTTTGGTTCCATTCTATATTCTTTTTGGTTTTAACTCTTTCTATAATTTCATCAATCATTAAATTTAATAGAAGAGGACCCAGGAAGTCTCAAACAATATTTAGTTTTGATAACTGAGCGGGTCTCTTCGAGATTGAGGGTTTAGTTTAGTGCTGTCCACCATTGTTGCCGGTAAAAATATTAGTAAGTTGGGTAATTTATACAATGATATAGTATTGAGTTGTGTCAATTAATGGTTTATACAGTGTGGCGCACCGAAAACGAAACAGAGGCATTTACTGGCAGATGATTCCTTTTTTGAAAAAACGCTCGGACCCGTCGATTTTGTTTTCGAGGGGGACACAAAATTGGCATAAAATCACTTTAACATTTGCAGCCCCTTAAGCGGGGGTGGCATCATCCCTAAAATTTTAAATGAAAAGGGGGGTCGAATGATCCATTATTTGAAAGGTCTTTCAACTCCCTTTATAATGATGTAAAATTCATGTATTCAATTCAGTAGTTTTGGAGATTTATTGATTTAAAGTTTAAAGTAGACTTTAATAGGTACATCAAATTAGTTTGTACTTCTTTCAGAAGAAATTTGAGTAAAAGCATTTTCTTGATAAGTAAATGCTTTTATTTACTACGCCCATGGTTTATTAATAATAAAAATAGCAATTGAAGTGTCCTTTGTGACAAAAAAAGTTGTTTCTTGAAGAAAGATAAGTAGAGAATGCCACGTACTTATTTTAAATAGGAAATAGTACATTAGTTTGCGATTGATTTGACCAATCTTTGTTGTTAAAATATCATTTATTGCTTTATACATAAATTAACCATGGTATATTCCACGGCAGAAATGGTTGAAATTATTGAAATATTTTTCGGAAATAATCAGTGCGCTAATAGAACAGCACAAATTTTTAATGAGTCACATGAGAACAATAATGTGCACCGAAAATATGTTCTAGAACTTGTAGCTAAATTTCGGGAAACTGGATCAGTAGCCAATAAAAAACGTAATATTGAAAATCCTATAAGGAACGAAGCAACAGAAGTGGGGGTTTTAGGGCAAGTTATTGTAGATCCTACATTAAGTACCCGCAAATTGCAAACTTCGTGTGGTGTTAGTCGACGTACTATCCAACGGATTCTAAAGGCCCATAATTTTCATCCGTATAAAATTCACCTTGTACAAGAACTTAATGAAGACGATTTTGATAAGCGATTAGAATTTTGTGAAGTTATGAGTGAACGAATTACAAACGATGAACAATTTTTATTTAACATTTGCTTTTCCGACGAATGTTCCTTTTTTTTTTAATTGCGAAGTAAATCGTCATAATTGTCGATATTGGTCGGACTCTAATCCCAGAATTTACCATGAGGTACACACACAGCAGCCACAAAAATTAAATGTTTGGGCTGGCATTTTTGGCGATCATTTGGTTGGTCCTTTTTTCTTACCTGGAAATTTGACTGGTGAAATGTATTTGGAATTACTGCAAAATGCCATAGATCCTGCGCTAACAAATATAATTGAAAATCAGAATGATGGTCGATACGTTGAGAATATGTTGATGTTCCAACAGGATGGTGCCCCACAACATTACGCATTAAGAGTTCGGCATTATTTAGATCAGACCTTTCCAGGTCAATGGATTGGTAGAAGAGGTGCCGTTGAATGGCCCCCAAGATCGCCAGATTTATCACCTTTGGATTTCTTTTTGTGGGGTTACTTAAAAAGCAAAATCTATGCTACTCAGCCAATATCCTTAGAAGATTTACGACAAAGAATTGTGAATGAGTGCCATCAAATTACTCCTCAAATATTGCAAAATGTCCGACAACGTTTTCAGCAAAATCTTTATTATTGCATGGAAAGTAATGGTGGTCATTTTCAACATTTACTCGGCTGACAGGTCAGTTCATTCTTTATTTTTTAACAACTTTGCTGCTATGTATTGATCTCCTCTTACGATGATGTATTTAAACTTTAAATCAATAAATCTCCAAAACTACTGAATTGAAGTACATGAATTTTACATCATTGTAAAGGGAATTGAAAGACCTTTTAAATGATGGATCATTCGACCCCCCTTTCCATTTAAGATTTTAGGGATGGTGCCACCCCCGCTTAGGGGGCTGCAAATGTTAATGTGATTTTATGCCAATTTTGTTTCCCCCTCGATAACAAAATCGACGGGTCCAAGCGTTTTTTTTTAAAAAGGAATCATCTGCCAGTAAATGCATCTGTTTCGTTTTCGGTGCGCCACCCTGTATATTTACAACCCTATAAATTTCATTTTTTACTGCTTTAATTGTTTAACCAGCTAATTTTATATTTACTATTTAAACATTTGTACTTCTTCCATAATATGTAATCATCGTGGTGAACTCCATTTTCATGGTACAGAGACACTTACTAACACTATGCCGGATAACAGTCTTGATATTTTTAATTGTTTTCTTGTTCTTAAATTTGAGGACTGTAATTTTCTCCTTACAGTACATACGGAAACTACCCTCTCGTATGTTGCCAAAAGGTGACTTTATAGGACAAGTAATATTATCCATATTTTGTGTTAAGCTTCTATTACAGTTTCCTAGAAAAGTTGAAGATGTACAGTTCTTTATTGGTCAAATTGGTAAATACGAATTCTTGGCATTTTAAAAATAACTATTTAATGATCTTTTAATATTCGATTTCGGTTTAAAAGTAATTCCTTCCAAAGAGACTACTGGATATTTTCAGGTAAAAACAAGCTTTTGTTTCTGTTGTAGATTTTTATCATAAATAATAAAGAATTTATGTACAAAAATTGTAACCTTACACCGAAATAGGTAAAAATTGACAGAGATAATTAAATAAATTTAATGCGTTAAATTATTAGCATTTTTTTTACATGTAAACGTGATGACTGTGAATACGAAAAGACAAGTTTTGTTAAAAGATTATTTAATTACTATTTAAATGGGAATAAGCCACAATTAAAGGTTAAAATACGTTTATTGACGTTTCAATTTCCACTTCGGAAATCGTTCTCAAAATACAAACATTAGTAAATTAAACAAATTTTGTTTTTTGTTACTTAGTGAAAAATTCTTCTATTAATTTAATTTTATCTGACTCGTCTATATTGACAATTCAGACATACATTATACATTTTAAAGTAGACGGCTTTAAAATGATATTGCCAATATTGTTGAGTTGCGTTCCTGGGACGACTTTACTTATACGATAGTTCATTCGATTACATGAAATCAACTTTAACCTGAGAATATCCGTCAGAAAAGATCATAACATGTAATTCGTCTTTAAAAAGACAAACACATGCCATGATGACAGTAAAATTCTCCTGTTAGTGATTCCATAGTAAATTATGAGGGAAAAACCAGGAAAAAACCTCATAATACTATCCCGACATGGTAAGTATTTGATCGTGCATTTAGTTTACCTTCAATAAACACCAAATTCCGATGTTATATGTTTGTTATTTAAAAAACATAAATGATGTATTCTCTATATGTTACTGACTTACCAATACTGGTATTTTCCTTTTAATAACTTCCTCTTTCAATATGGGTAACCAAATCCTACTACATTCTGCCGAGGAATTCGTGACACAATTGGTCTCATTTAGCATAATTAGAGCCGCTTCTTTGATTTTTCTCTTTTTACCATCCGTTTCTTTTAGGACTATATTTGAATCATTCCATTGAACCCTATGTTCATTATCCCATGCGTGTTTACATATTTGAGATCTATCAAATTCTCTATTTTTAATATATGATTGATGTTCACTTATTCTAACATTTAATGGTCTTGATGTTTCACCTAAATAAAACTGATCGCATTCACAAGGTATTTTATAAATGCAATTCTTTGTCCTTTCTTGTTCATTGTTAGGTTTGGTTTTGGACAAAATAGATCTCAACGTGTTTGTTGTTTTGAATGTTGTTGAAATGTTGAATTTATTTCCTATCCTTTTAAGCTTTTCCGATAATCCTTTTATGTATGGTATTGTTATTTTCCTCGTATTATTCCTTGCATATGCTGTAGGATCTCGTTCTAAGTTGTTTTGTTCTATTCGATCGATTGTTGAAAATTCCTTATTTATAAACGATAAAGGATAATCATTTTTTAATAAAACAGATGTTAACAAATGTTTTTCCTCCAAGAACGAATTTTCGTTAGAACAAGTAATTTTAATTTTTAAGATCAAATACTTACCATGTCGGGATAGTATTATGAGGTTTTTTCCTGGTTTTTCCCTCATAATTTACTATGGAATCACTAACAGGAGAATTTTACTGTCATCATGGCATGTGTTTGTCTTTTTAAAAACGAATTACATGTTATGATCTTTTCTGACGGATATTCTTAGGTTAAAGTTGATTTCATGTAATCGAATGAACTATCTTATAAGTAAAGTCGTCCCAGGAACGCAACTTAACAATATTGGCAATATTATTTTAAAGTCGTCTACTTTAAAATGTATAATGTATGTCTGAATTGTCAATATAGATGAGTCAGATAAAATTAAATTATTAGAAGAATTTTTCACTAAGTAACAAAAAACAAAATTTGTTTAATTTACTAATGTTTGTATTTTGAGAACGATTTCCGAAGTGGAAATTGAAACGACAATAAACGTATTTTAACCTTTAATTGTGGCTTATTCTTATTTAAATAGTAATTAATTTAAAATGCCACAAGAAAATAGCTTCAGAACAATAAAAAGATTATTTCTTATGAAACTGCAATTTAACATTAATATACGTCTACATGCTAACCAATTAAAAGTAAGAAAAATTTATCTTTAGAAATATTTTATTGGCGATATTCATGTCGCTAATTACAAAGTTAATTAAAACTGCACAGGAAATGATCGTCGTTTTTATATGCCTTAATATTCACATACCTTATGATTATCAGTTTTCTGTCAAGATTCCAATTAAATTCTATTTCGGTTTCTAGAAAATGTGTAATTTATTATTTGTTTTTATTATGTTGTTAATGATTAACTAACGTTTCATAGAATAGTACCATCTTTTTATACGTGGAACTCACTTATCTTAGAAAGGTTTTATTTTTTTTATGCCGACGAGAATTTAACTTATGCCTTTTTTTTTCGATTTCGGCCACTTTTTCATCGAAATGTCCATGTTACTCATTATGGTGTTTTGATCTGTACAGAGATATATTACGTTTTGTGCAGTCTATCACATTGTTTAGCTATAATATTCTTAGTAGACCTTTGTTGCATTATCCTGAAATTAGTCCCACATAAGCATTTGTAAGGTAATGTCGTCTTTTGGAACTATCATTACAGTCTTTAAATATTGCAGTTTTTTTTTTATTTTAATACTGTTGATCAAAATTCCATTTATAATTTATCCAGTGATATCTTATTTTTAAATTACTAACTTGATTAATAAAGAAAAGTAAATACACATAATACATGCACCACCCGCGGACCAACAGACCGAGTGGACGGAACCCGTTAGCGGTAGATCCCGCAATCCGTCTAGGAGGAGACTCCGAACTCAAACACGTAGTTTCCCATGTTGGGGATAAAGGCATCGAGCTAACTCCCCAGTATTTGTAAACAAAATAAAATAAAAAAGACCCAATCACACGTCTCGGAATAGGATGGAACAACAAAACCGACATAAGCTTCGAAAAAGGACATGATTTTTTGGTACATGGAACGTTCAAGGTGTATCAAAAAACTTAAAATCTTACAATAAAGTCTTACATGAATTAACAGAACTTAAAATAGATATAGCAGGTATTACTGAAACAAAAAATAAGGGAGACGGCTCTGAAAATTTAGAAAAATACGACCATTTGTATCGTGGAGTACTAAATGAATGTAGAGATCAACAGGGAATTTCTTTGATGATTCACAAGAGACTAAGAAAGTTTATAAAAACTTGGAATCTATAAGTGAAAGATTCTTCTTCTTCTTCCTCTTTATAAACAATTCTGCTGGTTCATTGGTGGATTAATACCTCTATGGAAGGTTACCACTCCATCTTTTGCGCGGTCGTCCGATATTTCTTCTGCCGATTGGTGATTTAGTTCTTTTTATTTTGACGAAACGGATCTCTCATATTCTGCTTTATTGTTCTTACACTGGCTTTATAAATTTTTGACTTTATCTCAGTATTGATGTGTCTGTTTCGCAATATAGTGTTAGTAAGACATCCTGTCAGTCTATTTGCTTTTTGTACTTGATCTCTCACTTCTTTGCCAAAATCTGCATTGCTAGACAGTGTAATTCCAAGGTATTTTATTCCCATTACTTGTTCAATATTAAGTGAAAGATTAAATAAAGTAAATATGTACCTTCACCGATATAAACTAACAGTTCGTGAAGAAGATACCACAAACAACACTGGTAAAAGATTCATGGATTTGTCTATCTAATGTCTCCAAAATCTTACCACTTTCAGTGGTTTGGGCACAGAGGTGGCGAAGAACTAAACAATTAAATGAATCGTTTTCGTTCCTCTGGCCTGTCGAAAATTTGCAAATATTAGTTGCTTTTAGCAAGAGCTTGTTATTGCTCTGATGAAATAAAAGCCATATATTATGGCATTGGAGCACAAATTAATCAAACTTTTCACGTCTGAATCGGAATCAATAGAACGATATAACAGTTATTTCAGTATCTCTACTTCATAAATGGTATATATCCCTGATATTTACAATCGGATTAGGGAAAAAGTTTCCAAAGCTTTAAAAGAAACGGCATCGATTTCTTTAAGATCAAAGTTTTATTACTGTGACAGGCAACTGGGTTTCAGAAATGTGGGAAAAATGCAATGTTAGTTACCCAAATTTTCCCAATTTTCAGGAAATTATAGCGGACTTGCAATTAGCGTAAATGGGACCTGTTAAAATCTGTCGTTAAAAAATTTAGACCTTGTTAAGTGATAACGAAACTGATGAGCAGCACGGACTTGTTATTTCAGAAGTAATTCCAACAATTGTTGCATTAAGACGCTATATTCTGTGAAATAAAATAGAACAATTATATGGCGTTGGAACTATGGAATAGTCTCATTTTTTAAATAAATAGTAGACAATTTGAAGAGTTTCGTATGAAAATTTTTGTTCCTACATTGGTTTTTATTGATGTTTTCTTTTTCAGGTCACCGAAATTAGCAACCAACAAGCAGTTATATGATCGAGAATGAACCCTCAACATCATCAGGCCTTCATGGGAAGACGTTTATTCCATCAGATTTGGATTTTTCAAGTGATGATTCCATACAAGATCCACATTATCAAGCTTCAGAAATAAAAACAGTACATTAAAGTTCAAGTAATGAATCGACTTCACGAATCTCTCCGACAGTGTTACCAAAAAAGGGTCTTCGCTCCATTATACACGAGAAAAAAACGAAAAGAAATCTGGGTAAGTCATATAAAATTCTTAAAAGGAAAAGTTATCGCTGATAGATCTGTTACATATAGATAGTCTGCTTAGATGTCATCATTAATAGAGATTGAAGAAAAAGCTACCCAAATACAACGCGCAATAGATCCTGAAAAACAGAAATTTCGTATGAAGACGTATAAATCTTTTGTTGTAATAGATGGATAGATGGACAACTGTACCTAACAATAAAATATCCGATGACAAAAGGAAGGAAATAAAAAACCATATTTTGTCTTTTCCGTCTTATGAAAGTCACTACACCAGAGAGAGTACATCAAAGAAGTATTTGCCTTCCCACCTAATAATCATCAAAATGTATCAACTGTTTTGTGACACGTATATCAAACCCTCTTCAGTAAAAATTTACAGACAAGAATTTAACAAATTAGGGTTATGTTTCAAAAAACCTCGTGTTGATACATGCTATACTTGTAATAAGTAAACCAAAACTAAACTAACTTCGCAACATGATAATCATAAAATGAGAGCAGATCAAGCTTACAAATCGAAAAAAAAAACAGGACACACAGATGTATCAAAATGATAGTACCGTACAAGTGTATAAAATTTACAACAGTGTTTAGCGATTCCATCATTGACTCCTGTAGCTTCTTATAAACGTCAGTTGTGCACGTTCAATTTGACCATACATGACAATAAGATCGGAAAAGCAGTATGTTATCTGTGGTATGAAACTATTGCTGCTCGAGGAGCGAATCAGATTGCATCTTGTTTCTTTAAAAATCTTCTAACAAACCTACCTAATAACACAAGAATCGTAATATTTTACTTTAATACCTGTGGAGGTCAGATACAAATTCTCACGTCAGTTCTATGTTTACGTGGGCTGTACATGAGTTACAGTTCGAGAGAATCGACCATAAATTTATGGTTCTTTCACAAAGCCATTTAGAAGTTGATACAGATCATGAAATAATAGAAAAGAAGAAAAAGAAAACAGAAATCCAAATATATCATCCTTATGACTGGATACAACTTATAAGGTCCCTTCAGTAATAAATTTCAAGTTGTGGAAATGCAGAATACTGACTGACTTTTTGGACTTTGCATCGTTACTGAAAGACTCTTTGGTATTAAGAAATAAAGATGTACATGGAAAGCAGTTTAAATGGTTGGACAAAAGGGTGGCTGCGCTATGACATGGAATTTGGAATGGTTTCTTACAAAGACACCTTGCAAATTGAATCAAAATTTCACAAGATAAATTTGAGACGGAGGACATCCTTTATACCTAATAACATCCCAGTTATATCACTATTGCCTTTACCTATATCAAAAGAAAAAAAGATGACTTAATTTCTCTACTAACATTGATACCAAATGTTTTCCATAAATTTTATATAGATTTGCCTAATAAGGAAAATGTAGATAATATAGATCCTGATATTTTAGATGATGAGGATGAATAATGTTACGAAAATATTATGATGTAACAAACTAAAATACTGTACTACCTAGTTATGCTGTTAAACATAAGTCATATATGCCAATGTTCTTTTTAACTTAAGTCAGGAAAAACAATTTTCCATACTTTTTTATAGAGTCATACTTAGCTACTAGTAAATATGCTGTACACACTCTCATAAAATGTAATAAACGTTTTTAAGAAATATTGAATTATTTTTTTATATAGTTTTATTCAATTTCTGAAAATCTACAGTTTTCGACTAACTTATGTACTTTAGTCTGCCGACCCTACATTTATATTTATTCATAAAATTATAAATAAATATTACTAAAACATATGCATCTTAGATATGTGTATTTTAATAATGTCGAAATACGTAATTTTTCATCGTTTCCTGTAGTATGTCTATTTTCATTGTCCGATTTCAAATTCCTTAAAATTAGAAAGCAACAAAAAATTTATTATTTAGGTACACCAAACAAATAATAACTTTTAAGGTTGGTTCTATGAAGATAAATAGTAAACTTGTCTCCTCCAATTAGTGCTTGATGCTTTTTCAACAAATAAGTCGAAATGTGTAGGTTACCAAAAAGGCGTATTGTCCCAAGCGGTGCGTAGGTATCCTAAAAATTTCGTAATAAATTTCCTGTTCGAGTACCTCGCCTTTATGCATGTCGGCCGACACTAAATTATCTTTTCTAATAAAATCATCAACCTCGTGAAGTGTCAAGAAGTTTAGTTAGCAACGGAAGTGTATTCATATTCGTTTCATTAGAATAAATGCGTGGACAAAAGGTCACAAAATATCTCCTGTCTTGAAACCCACTTATTTTGATTAATACAGGGCCGATCTCTAGTATAATCTAAATATATTATATTATATATATATATATATATATATATATATATATATATATATATATATATACATGTTCCGAAAGATTATGCACTAGTGCATTGATTAGTGATCAGTGTAGTAGTGTCTGGAGCTAAGGAGACAGACTTTGAAAGCCCTGAAGAAGACATCAGAGAAGATGTCGAAAGCTCGGAGCACTAATAATCGACGCGGTTCAGCTCGGAAGCCTGCTAAGTTTAATATTAATTCTTGTAATAGTTTAATCTTAGCATTTGGTTTAATATACAGAAATATAAAGAAAGAGTAAATTCTACTCTTTAAAATATTACGGTTTAAATTAACCTGCTTTTATAAAATGTTGATATTAAGAGAGATACAGGGTGTTAACGTTGAAATTTAAAATTTTATTTTTTTTATAACTTTCATGTGTTTGGAGATTTATATATAAAATTTTATAACTGGAGGCTTTAGAATATTATAATGGAATATATGGAATATATGGATTATATGAAATTATAATTTTTTGCATACTTTAATGTAGCTGATAGGGGGCACCTCATATCGCTGCCTTAGAACAGAACTAGTCTATGTCCAAAATTGGCTGTTTGCTGTTTTTTGACCAAAACTTTCCTTGTTACAGTGGGTACTTACTGCAGAAATGTTATAAGTCCAGGTTTAAAATTATTTAAGCATTTAAAATAATACTGAAGTAGTATATGTCCATTATCTTAATTTTGTTGATGCAGAAGAAGGTAGTGTATGTCAACATTTATTAGCTCTATTCTCATCTAAGTTGATTTAAAGCAAATATACTGAGTGCAGAACTAGCCTATCTGGAGATAGACTAGTTCTGCACTCGCCAAATCGTAGCAGCACTAGTCTAGTTTTTGTAAACATAGGTTAGTTTGTGTTATTTGTATCTCAAAATGTATAAAATGCATTTTCCAAAAAAGATAAAATACTGAATATAGCGGCGAAGATCAAAGAGGAAAAAATGTCTGCTACAAAATTATCTGACAAAATAAAACAGTCAGTGATAGATCATATCAATATGTTTCCGAGGGTAGAAAACCATTATTGCCGAAAAGATACAAAGGGGCAATATTTAGATTCAAATCTAAATATTACAAAAATGTATGATTTAAATAAAGAAGACTGTATGAATAAAAATATTCAACAATTCGCGAAGTTGTCAATGTCTTTATTCAACACAAATTTTAACCTTGGATTCTTCAAACCAAAAAAAGGATTTGTGTGACCTATGCGAAATACATAAAAACAGCAATGAAGAAGAGAGAAATGAAATGAAAGATTTAATTGAAGACCATTTAAAGAATGAGATGCTTGAAAGAGAAACAAAAGAAAAATCAAAGAAGAGATGTGAAAATGATGATATCTATTTTGCAGAAGTTTTTGATGAGCAACAAGTTCTTCAAACGCCCCATCTAGATGTATCTCAGTTGTATTATCATTTGTGTTTACAATCTGAGTATTTATGATCTTCATAAAAAAAGGTTATTGTTACATGTGGGATATGGATGCAAATATTTTTGAAGAATGGTTTGAAGAAAATTTGTTAAAAAAATTGGAGGATCATCCATAATAGTGTTGGATAATGCATCCTACCACTCAAGAGTAGAAGAGAGATTTCCTTCAAGCAGCTGGACAAAAGAAGAAATAAAGTTGTAGTTGACAGAAAAGAAAATTTATTACAGTGACATATTTTTAAAAGTTCATTTACTTTAAAGGTGTGGAGAGCACAAAATTCAAAAGAAATTTGTTACTGACCAAATGGCTCTTAAATATGGACATGAAGTTCTTCGACTTCCGCCCTACCATTGCCACTATAATGCAATTGAGTTAGTTTGGAGTATAGCCAAAAATTTTTAGTTTTAGTTCTTAGTTTATGGAAAGAATCGCTACAACAAATAAAGGCAGAACAATGGCAAATTTGTATTAGACATACGAAAGACATAATCGTTCAGTCTTTTTAAACCGAGCGAGTTATAACTACATGAGGTCCGGCGTCTAATTATTGGGATAGACAATTCAGATAGTAACGACTCTGATATTGAAATATCAGACAGTGAATAGGACAAATCGTTTGCTAAAAAGAAGTAACAAAAAAGTGTTTCCGGAATTCAATTCGGACTTTGTAATGTGTTTTAGTTAAACGATAAAGTACCTTCGGTCTAATTACTGGACTGCATATTCTCAATAGCTTTGGTATTAATTACTGGACTACACGTGTTTAAACCTTTTGTTTTGCTGAAAACTCGGAAGTGATTTAGTGTCAATTTGTTTTAAGGTTATAGTAATACAGTGTCTGCAGAAAGTAAAGTCTTGAATATATGTTATTCAAATTTGGACATACTTACCAGCAACTTGGCAAGTATTTTCCAATTTTACTGCATGCAAAACCATTTGTATAATTTTTACTCTACGCAAAATAAAGACATAGATCTTGATGAACATTTGATGTCGACAAATAATTTCGAGTATTCGAAATATTCCGTTTCACTTCTTTTAACACGCCCTGTATATACATATTATATTCATTTGCCTTTGATACAGTAAAATCCAAGATTATTACTGAACATAAAATACAGGAAATTAAATATTTTACTTTTCAAGCGATCGGAATTAAATATTAACGCCCCACTGTTTGTGGCCCACTGATCATATCTTAATTGCATATCGGCCGTCATAGGGTAAAAGGACTTTACATGGACTAATCAGAAGCGTTAGCCACTACAAAACCACATTAAATATAGTTGTTTATATGAGTTTTTTTATTGTGATAGGATATAGTGATTCTATGATTGTATTATTGAAGTATCAACTACTATCATTACTTGTCCGATGAGGATCTGTTAAAACTGTTACCCTTAGTAGAATTATTCTTAAATAGAGTCGTCCTAGCAAAGCACTTTAAACATGTTGACGTGATTTATTAATATGACATTTATTATATTGTATTATTGTCCTTTATAATAATCTTAGGTTTTATTTGAGGCTGCCTCGTAAATAAACCTAGTTAGAAGCAGTGTGGATTTAAGTAACATTATATTTTCACGAAATATCATCGGTCGTGACAAATTTTCACGCTCTGTTTAAACTCATAAAACTACAGACGGTTTTATGCTCTAAATATACAGTATACTAATATTTCAATACATAACAAACGTGCTAAAAACATCATCTGAGAACGGTGTAAACAGAATTAACGATCTACCATGTTTATGTTGTCAAAAAGATATGGCTCTTCCATAATCAACATATTAGTAAATACTTTCTAAAATAACCAAGACCATAAATTTCAATTTGAACTTGAAGTCTAGCGAATATAAAAGCCATTTAACTACTGGTATTTCTGAGGTTATATATAGATTGAAGTAGTTTATTTAACTAGCTGGGATTTAAATTTGCAGTCCGATCGATTTGAGCTACTTGACAGTAGGTCGTTAATTTTTCAGCGTCTACTGCTTATGTTTTTCTGTTTTTGTTTATTTGCTGTTGAAATGTCGTGCATGTTAAAAAGTTTAAAGTGCTCGGGGCCTCAATAGCCATTTACTTCAATTAAACGGCGGAAGATTGAAAGGGTTTAAATATTATGAAAATGGAAGACAAAGTGTAGTTATTACCTTATAAACCAGGAATTTATTGATATTATCACTTAAACAAATGTTTAATTGTCTTAATTCTTTAACCCTAAATGAAGAGATGTCTTGAAGTAGTGGTTTATTAGAGCATCATTTAGAGAGACAAATATATGCTTAAAATGGGACAATTCCCGGGAGTTGGCTGTATACCATATTAGTTAAAAAAACTCGAACATCGAAGTAAAACCGTCTGTTGTAGGTGGTATATTTAATTACAAAATCCAAATGGATTATAATAAAGTTCAGAACGAACGTTTTAGGACGAATCAGTAAATCTTAAACTCCGTTCAATACGGTGTTGAATCCTGGACACTCACTGAAGCGACGGACAAAATCTTGAAGCCTTCGAGATGTGGCTAGACAGAAGAATCCTAAGGATATCATGGACGAACAAGATAACCAACTAAACTGTACTACGAAGAATGGGGAAAGAATGAGAAGGGATGTATAATACTAAAAGAAGAAAGTTAGAATATCTCTGACACATAATGAGAAATGGCACTAAATACAGATTACTGAAAATAATCCTTCAAGGCAAAGTAATCGGAAAGCGAGGAATTGCGAGAAGAAGAATATCATGTTTAAAAAACCTGAGGAAATGGTTTTCCACAACAACAACTATTATACATATATTATAGCCAGAATGACCGCCAATATTCGAAACGAATAGGTACCAAAAGAAGAAGAAGAAGTCCATCTTCAGTTAACTTTTAGAGTACTTGCGTAACTAACTGCAAAACCAAACAGTGTTTGGGTTTACATTGAAGATAACATATTGTATCAGTTTTTATCACATGTATTTGAATTTTATGTTGTATTGTGTTCGAAGTTTACCGGGGTGGTTATATTATTTTTATAAACTCCTGTAAAAAACTTAAACAAAAGGTATCAATATTTACAATTTTTCTGCTGTGAATAATCCTGTATAAAGATAATTGTAATCTTCTGTCATAAAAACTGTGTTATTATGCATTTCCAAAATGAGTTTAAGGAAAACTGATTTTCTATTATACAACTTTCCCAAAAATATATATTTTTCTAAAAAACTCGAACATCAAAGCAAAAAACTTATGTTGGACGTGGACAACACAACGTGGAATAATTCTCTTCAAAATGGATTATAATAAAAATGCCCATATAATTGGATCACTAACCGGGAACCATATGTTCCTACTCGGTGGCTTTAGTTGGTAGGCACGATAACAGATACCTGAATCTTTGGCACTGTTGTCTTTAGTACTTTAAATTAAACTAAAACCCAAATTTTAAGGACTCAAAATGAAGGTAGCATAAAAATTATTCCAGTGCCCAACCAACGCGCCACTGCTACTCGGAGTAGAATTTTTACATTCGAACTTTCGTATGGGAGTTTGCCAACTCTGGGCACTGCAGAGACTAAACCAGAAACAAAAAAACCCTAAGATTGCTTGAAACAACAGAAATGAATGATTACAAATGAAGTTACTTCGTGGCATAGCTGAAAACACTCTTCTAAAAAGAGAAACAAGTGAAAACACAAGGAATACATGTGGTGTAGACGATATTAACGGTTGTTAATTTGTTAACGGTAAGTGGAATGAACATATTAGCAGAATAGAAGAAAGAAGAATGGTGAGAATCGGTTGAGATAGGTCGCCAACGGGACGGAGAAGTATAGGTTGACACTACGTCCACGGTTGCCCCGAAAAAGGTGAAGCGACAATCTGAACATTGATACAGATAGATGAAGTTTAAACAGGCGATTCGCCTGGAATAAAGCAGGAAGAGAAAGAGGAAAAAAAAAATAAATGAAATTTTTATTATAAAACATTTTTTAAAGTCTTTTGTTACCTACCATATTATATTAAAAAAAAAAGTGGTACAGTAGGCGGTACTGTAGACTAGCGGGAAGCTTCATAATACTATATTTTCTTTATTTTTTACAATCATCGATTATTGAACTTTATTTATTTATTTTAATAATTTTTTGTACACTCGAAAGTACATAAAAGCGCTGTTAATATCTTTGTTATAGATTTTAATAAAATTTACACGCTGTATAGCGGACTCTCCTGACTAGTCGTGACGCTCGCCAGAGCATTTCACTATAGAGAAAAAGTATTTATTACAACGCAAATATAGAAGTTTCATTTCAATAGTATTTAAATGATTTTGTGACTTATTTTTCAAATTGAAAACCAATATATTTTTTTTTTCGTTATATCAAGACTAAACAAATTTTAATTTTCTAGTTAATAATTTAATAATTGTTTTCGCAATTTCTAAAATTTATATCAATGTTTATACAGAAAAAAATATATTAAATTATCAATGTTTTGATAGTAAAAACAAATTTGAATAAAGGAAGAAATATGAATTTTATAGCTTATTTAAGAAAATTTGCAGGCTCATCTACTTGTTAATTTTTCTATTTTAATTTTTCAAGATGGGAATGAGAGCTTTATTTAAGTACGGGATTTTTTTAACTTATGATAAAAGCATATTTTGATAGGAAAATTAATTGCAAACAATTTTATTTGTATGAATTTTTGACTTTATTCTGATATATTTCAAAATATGTATAGTCCAGAGAATGTCAATTTTTATACCAAAAAAAAGATGCAAATAAGTTTACCACTCCTAACCGGCTTCCCCCTAAAACGCCCTCAGGGAAGGGGGGTAGGGAAATAGGGAAAAAATCGACTTACCAAGAATCTGTAAAAATGTTAAATAAAAAAAATGTAGCTGAGATAATTTTGAAGAAAAATGTTTATTAGCACTTTTTGTCTAGAATAAACTGTTCTCTCTTTAAATTTGTATCAACTTTAAATAAAATTTGTATCAACTCGAAGGTAAAAATTCGATATCTTTTTATCAGAGTGTCCTATCGACAAAGATCAAAATGCGTTTTAGAGGTAAAGAGTGTAGCTTTCGTATTTTTCAATATGTTCAATAAATAAACGTTACAGGATCTTTGCATCTTTTACGATTCTCGTGAGATCAATAAAATTTATCACTTTCATTGACAGGTCGTAGTAAAATTTCCATTGTTAGAGCCTATTTTTCAAAACCTATAACATGAAATTTCAGTATTTAAATTTGGGCAACAAATATGAAGAATTTGAAATATGCATACAAAACGCAAAATTTAAACTTTTACGACAAACGATCGCACAAATGACTGCACAAAGACGCTATTGGATGGAATTTGTAGCTGAAGTTGTGTTGTTTTAGTTTGTTTGTAAAATGAAAGTTTAAATTCAGCGTTTTTAGGCGTTTTCACAAATCGCTTTTTTTTTTATTTTAAGAGAGAAAGATTTAGGAACCGTTTTTGTTTTTATCGATCCAAATCAAACAGAAAACACCGAAGTATTCGTACTCTGAACGGCCCTGTATATAAATTACCATCACGAGATACAAGTACCATCACGAGATACAAGTAATGCACTCGTCTCTTTTGCATGCTACAAAGTTTCCGCACACCTACTAATAACTAGTATGCAGCAAATGTGAAAGGCGAATCTATTTATACCAGCAGAGAAATGAGGATAGATATCTATTAAACATCTAAAACTAATTACTATACTTTCTAAATATAGGTGATTCTAACTGTACGACATTATTAGAGGTTAAAGGGCATACAAAGTAAACAAAATAGAAAAAAAAATATATTCAATCGAAATATCCGATTTCTACTCATTTCTACCATATGTATCATGGAAAACTAAGAACGCGTTAATACTGTCTGAGGTAGAAATGTAAATGTGAGGTCTTTTGTAAATGTGAACTATATTTGAAAGGCGGGAGAACAAATGATCTTCCCATAGGTTATAAAAAAGAATGCAGTCTCAGACGTTGCCTAATCATAATATTTTTTCATAATTTTCGTTTTTTACAATTTTATTTTTTGCTTCCATAATCCTGAACGAAACCATAAATCCCCTCACATTAAGCGACGACCGAAATGCGATTTTTTTCATTACGGCTTTGATATGAACCATCTAAAGCCGGAATCTGACAGAACGTGAAGAGGCGTTTTTCATCGGCAAAGAGAAATAGAAAATACATAACAGAAAAAGACACAATGTAAAGACGGGAACCAGCGCAACGTGAAATACCTGTTTTTTACCTCAATATTTGTAGTTTATAATCCCTGGGATAGGATCCCTTGTGGACGCGTGCTCTTCCGTCGTTTGTCGGTAAATCAACACGGTTCAAAGAAAGATAGCAAGCTGATGTATAGCACATACTTACCCCTCCTACCCTTCCAACGTGACTAGGATCTGGTACGTCAGTGT
This sequence comes from Diabrotica undecimpunctata, assembly GCF_040954645.1. Taxonomy (NCBI): domain Eukaryota; kingdom Metazoa; phylum Arthropoda; class Insecta; order Coleoptera; family Chrysomelidae; genus Diabrotica; species Diabrotica undecimpunctata. The sequence continues at coordinate 120,626,764 of NC_092805.1, forward strand.
AGTGCTAATTTTACCATGGAGTTGTCTAACGACGTTGTCTTGGAATTTTTATCATTATATAAATTACAGAACTTACTAAAATTTTTACTCCCAACACTGTTAGTGACACAAAACTAAACTAAACCCTCGATCTAGAAGGGACACGCTCCTAGGGAGACTAGTTGGGATAGGTATCAAAAAGTAAATATTTATTAATATCACACTAACGTGGAGTGCAAACCCTGTTCTCTAGTCTTCGCACTATTATCTTTTTTGTATTTCTCTTTGCCAACGTGAACCAGCGAAGAAAGAAGAAAAAAGGCGGGTTAGACAGGCCGCTGGAGTGGCGACACGTGGAGAATGTCGCTTTTACCTCCCGGCTTTCCATTAAAACGACCCTTCATAAGGGGGGGGGGGGGAATTGATTTATCAAAAATCTGTACACCGTAGAAAAAATATTTCAAATAAAAAATGTAGCTGAGATAATTTTAAACAAAATTTTTGTGTAAAATGAACCGTTCTCTCAGAAACATCGCTTGAAGCGACCGGTGATTTTGAATGTCAGTTACGCACGCCAAATCAATTTTAAATGAAATGTGTATCAATTCGACGGTAAAAATTCGATATCTTTTGATCAGAGAGTTCTATCGACAAAAATCAAAATGCGTTTAAAAGGTGAAGAGTGCAGCTTTCGTAAGCAATTTTTATGTTTTGCCGCGAATAAAGTCGGTTTTAATAAAGGTGTTAAATAAATAAACATTGCGATGCATAATCTTCAAAATTTATAAAATGAAATTTTGATTTTGAGTTTTGGCAACAAATATGAGGCATTTGAAATATGCCTAAAAACGTATAAGTTAAACTTTTAAAGTATAAACGATCACACGTCACGGAAAAGGCCTCAACGAAGGAAGTATTGAGTGAAATTTGTAGCTGAAGTTGTGTAGTTTCGAAAAACGTACTTGCAATCAAAAAGGAGCCGTTTTAAACATTTTAGGACGTTTGTAATGTGAACGTTTAAATCAGCGTTTTTTAGTCCAATGATCAACATTGCAAAAGAAGCATTTGTTATGATTATTGGTAGCTAGAAATAATTTTCTATAAAGTTTAAATTTTGTACATGAAGTCGAAGGTTTATTATGAAAGATATTTTGCTTAAAAGTGCTAGAACTGTTATGTTCTTTTCTCTCGAGTAGATTTGCCCTCTCATTAAGAAAGTTTTTAAATTTCTCAAGTGTGGTTATGATTGTTGGGAGCTAAAAATAATTTTCCATAAGGTTTTAGTTTTGTATATAAAGTTTGAAGGTTTATTATGAAAGATATTTTGCTTAGAAGTGCTAGAACTGTTATGTTCTTTTCTCTCGAGTAGATTTGCCCTCTCATTAAGAAAGTTTTTAAATTTCTCAAGTGTGGTTATGATTGTTTGAGAGCTAAAAATAATTTTCCATAAGGTTTTAGTTTTGTATATGAAGTTTGAAGGTTTATTATGAAAGATATTTTGCTTAGAAGTGCTAGAACTGTTATGTTCTTTTCTCTAGAGTAGATTTGCCCTCTCATTAAGAAAGTTTTTAAATCTCTCAAGTGTGGGTATTTCACCTGCAATTTTATATGCTTCCCAGTGATTCTCAGTCCTTTTATCTAGCTTTAATGCTAAATGAAAGATAAGATAAGGATCCTAATTTTCGGTGACAACACTTAGCTGATTTAGTGATCTTAAGATGTCAAATACTTCATCACATGATGAAGAAATTCTTGATTTATTGTAGATATATTGTTAAGTGCTTTGAGTTCATTATGTACATATTAACATACGTTTGTTATTAAACCATTGATTTATAATATCCCAGGCACTCTTATAATTTTCAACTGTGACGGTTATTTTAGCTATTAGGCTTTTGACGTTATCATCCAGATGAGTTTTAAGATAACACTTTTCTGCACCTTTTATTGCAGTATTTGTATGTGGGTATAAGTAGTTTAATATTTCCTCAATTTTCTAAAGAACATGAATTGCTACCAGATTTGTTATCAGGTATATTAGTAGTCTTCTTCTTCTTGATGTGCCTATCCGTTACGAATGTTGTCGATCATCATGGCAATCTTTATCTTATCTGCAGAAGCGCGGAAAAGATGCACAGATGTTGTATTGAATTAGATTCTGAGGTTCTTTAACCAAGATCTTCTTCTTCTTCCTGGACCTCGTTTCCCAAATATTTTTCATTGCAGGATGGCTTGCATTTTATGCCTAAATTTACTTAATATACATAGAGCTAAAGACGTATGCTTAAACCAAGAATCTTGAAACTTATTCTCTTTGATAATTTTGTTCACCCTGTTCATCCAAAATGATCAACAGTTAGTAGCGCACCTATAATTTGGCCTCTGGGGGGGGGGGTTTGGTTGGTCACCGAAATTACACCGAAAGTCACCGAGTCCTTAAAATGTGTGAGTAACAGTGTCGGAATAGGGTCCGGGGGGGGGGGGGGTTTAACCCCCAAACCCCCCCTCCTGGGTGCGCCACTGTACAGATCAATTTGATTTTGCAAGTCTTCAAATTTGCTTAACAGAGAGTTTTCTCATTCTAAACTCGCCTAGATTTCTAATACTAAGGTTTTATCAGGTATTTCATTACCCTGCGATTTATTAATTGTTTGCTCAGAGTTTATAATAAACTTCTCGAACAATGAGAGTTTACTTTTAATTACACCACATTGTTTGATAATGTTTTTTAAGTTAGACATTTTGATTATTTAAATTATGTGTTTGTATGTAAAAATGCCTACCAAATGAAGAATAATATACTATGATTAACAAATGAAAAATCTTTTCATAATAATATTAGGTAAAAGTAATGATCTCACCCTATATTTGCCAATAATTGTCCAGTTATACTCGATCCTCCTGGTAATGCAAATTGCGGGGAAGTTTATGTACCGGCACCGATTTGTTATACACACTGTATGTTTAACTCACCACTTTTAATATTTAAGGTAGCGATTGAAAACTATAATGTTCGGAGTACTTTCACGTTAGAACTAACTCACTTTAGATTCAAATGATCTGTTTTTCACTTATTGCATGCCACATAACCTCCAAGACACGTGTTGGAACCACGTGAAATTAATTATTGAATCCGGCTCGAAGGACCAGATTTTATGTACAAGAAACTATTTAGTGGACGATATTTATTTTTACATAGGTCGATTGGTTACTTTATTTAATTACAGAACAACTAATTTATACATATGTATTTAAAATACATAAAATTGAGAATGTCTGTTCTCGGAATCAAATCACAAACAAGGTATGCTACAAGATCGAGACCAAGTAAGTCAACTGTCAAATTGTAATTACCACCCAGCGCTAATTTAAAAGCATTAACAGGTTAAGATTATTACCATTTTTTATTTAAAAAGTTTTTGAAAACGACTTGCAGATTGGAAATCGACAAGTTAAAACAAATATAGAATGTAATTTTCATTACAATCAATTGGGGTTTAATCCCATATAAAATAATATTTAACTTAAACATGCAACAAGAAGACAGTTTCTGAACCTCATTAGTCATAATATGGTATTTATGTAAAAATGCACTTTTTATATTATCGTATCCAGGATTTCAGATAAATTTGCCGCTTTGTATATTTCTACGACTTGAGCAGAATTATTATTAATTAATGAAATAAAAGACAATTGATTAGAATTGCCTAATAAATTACAGCCATTATTGCAGCTCTATGCATCTATTAGAGATATTGAACATTAAAATTGAATTTATAGTAGCGGGATAAATTTCTCATGGGTTGGTTTATGTTACCTTTCAAGTCTACATTAATTTCACAAAGCAATTTTCAACTGATTGCTATATTAATTCTACGTGCAGATTTTGTGATTCTCCAATACCGTACATGTACAGAACACCTGATGATACCATATTTATTGCTTGGCTATTAGTTCCTCTTGAGTTTCACAGGCATGTGCTGGCTTATAGTTATTTATAGAGGATATAAAAGTAAAAATTCAGAGTAGAAATATAGCTAGAAAAGAATTTATGGGTTTTACTAAAGATTATATTGCATTTATGGGTACATACCGGGTGACAACTGTAAACCAAGCGCGGATTCTTCATGTAGCCGACTGGAAGAAACAGTCCTTTTAAGGATCTTCTTGTCTTGACTAAACCAAACAAAAGAACAAGTTATTTCTCTTGTATTGATGGGATGTCATAAAACCAGTGACGGACAGTGGTTTAATATGTTTTGTTTTAAATGCATGAGCTGTAGCATTGGTGGAAAACAATAAATATAAGCATTAAATATACCAGGTAGAATCAAAAAATATTTTAATTTTTTTCCTACCGGTAGTAGAACAATCTTAAAATGATAATTTCACCAGTAAAAATATAACGTTAAGTATGAACAACCCTCAACCAAAAGAAGTCATATCCACGGGGTCACTGGACATTTAGTACCCAGTAATCAATAATTGGCACAACAGTAAAAAAATAGGTGAGCAAAAACAAATATTTAAAGTCTTTAGAAAACAAGAAGTACCTAGTAACAAACTTACTGCTTAATTTGTTAACATTTGATAACAACATCGACGTACCTAGCAGTCAATAATACTATTAATATTTATTAAGAAAATTTTATTATTAATCCAGAGAAGGATTCAGATTTGCAATTTCGGTGCATGATGAACTAGGTTTATCTATAAAAAGAATGTATTTGTGGATCTTAAAAAAACCTATAATCTATCTATATAAATGGCTAGGATGACAAGTAACATCGTTTGTCCAGTAAGGTAACTACGCCACCTAAGAAAGAAATCTGAACTATCAACATCTGACATTTCAATCATATTTTGTTCTTGAAACGATTCGGTTGATTTATTGCTAATTCATTCTACAAATTGATGATTCAAATATTCTTAATCGGAAATTTTACTACTTCACAGTAATAATTTTTTTCGTAAAATTGCTAAAAATATAGGTTACTAATTAGTAAGGTAAGATCAATGACTTATAATATATATTTATTATACGTCATTGGGTAAGATACACATATACACTTACTATAAAAATAAAATGACGTTTAATAAACGTCAAAGTTTTACCAAAATAAAATAAAATTAAAACTAGATAAAATGAAATAAAGATAAATAGAATTAAATAAAATTAAGTCAAGTTAAACAGAACTACGTAAAATTAAATATCAATTAATTAAAATTAACTAAAATTAAATAAAATTAAGTATAAGCTATACCTTAAAAATGCTGATTGCTATACCGTTTCTACTTGATTTCCCATGTAAAATCCCATAATAAAATGCTAAGGTTCATTCTGCTCATTTTTTAGCGTTTTGTGGTGGGGGTGGAACAGTTCGTCGGATCGTGACGTATAATACATCATTGGAAAGGAGAAGGAATACCGAATATGTTGAGATAGAAAAAACACACATTACGGTATTGCCAAAAGGTTATATGATGAAATATTTCATTTGTTATTAGTCCGATTAGAGCGTCTGATGCGCTAGATGAAAGGGAAGGATACAACGAATATATTAAGATAGAAAAACAAACAAGGGTATTTAATTTTAGTATTCAGGATCAGTATTACAAAACCCTGTAGAAATAGATGTTGAATGTAGAAAGAGGCGAGTAGTATTTGTAACAGAAAAAGTCCAATGAAACCTAAAACTTAATCGTATAATACAAAGGTCAAAGTCAAAAAAATAAAATTAGGAAGGAATTTGTTAGAGGAATCTTGCACCAAATTGATTCCAAAAAGAGAGAGAGAATATTTTAAGATGGTTAGGGCAATTTTTAAAACAGAAATTATATTGATATAATACAAAGAATTGCTGAGTGTCAAGTGTAAGAACGCTTTTCTTCTTCTTCTTTTTATATAGACATGACTCTGTCTGTTTTTCAATGTGCCTCCAGTAAGTTGTCGTTCCATCATTTTCGTGGTCTTCCTACTGATCGTCTTCCTATTGGGGAACCGTCTTTTGCCGTCTTTACTACTCTATTTGTTGTCATTCGGCTTATATAATCGTTCCATTCTACTCTTCTATGTCTTACCCAGTTCTTGATGTTCTCCACTTTGCATCTACGTCGTATATCTGTACTTCTAGCTCTGTCCCATAGTGTCTTGCCATCAATTTTTCTAAGTGTTTTCATCTCTGCTATTTCTAATATCCTTTTTGTCCTTTCTGGACAACGGGGTGATTGGGGGGTGGATTGAGTAGCTCTGCTGTTACCACAGCCAGTCCCAAGCCCGGATAAAATGTGAAGGGTGATTGACAAGGTTAGCAACCTACCAATCATAAAAACAAATACTGCTCAAAGAAACAATGTACAGCCGCTAAGAAAGGTGAGGAGGGGAAAACCAAAAAAGATGTCTTGTGCACATTTAAAAAAGGCGTACCTATCAAGGTGATTAATATTGGTATTGACCAAGATCGGATTTTACCAAAGAAAATGATAATTATGATTACTAAAAGAAGTTAATACCCACGATAGAAGAGCAATCTTAAAAAAATTGAAGTAAAAACATGGGGCCATGTTGAGTTGTTTAATCTAACGAAAAACGAAAGTTTTCGATGACACAAGAATTAGCAGTGGATAAAATCATCTACAATTGGTTGAATAAAGGCAAAACTTTATAAATTCCAATATCTACCGCTAGTTACACAAAAAGCACTAAAGACAACAACCAGTTTGAATATGGAAAATTTTGGAGCATCAAAAGGATGGTTGGAAATCAACTTGTGGTGCTACTGCGAAATTTAGTTTTGATGGCATAGAGGAACTACAAATTCAAGTTACCATTGGTATTAAAAAATTATTCTTCACAAGATAAATGTAATGTTGACGAAATGAAGAAGATTCTTGAGTAATTGGAAAAAGTAAAAATCCCCGTTGATGTAAGGGCTGTCATGTTGGCAAATTACCTTTAGAATAGATTTCTAACAAAAAGGCTTGTGTATGACAATAGGAATTAGATAGCTGCATAAATTTGACAATAAGTAGAAAAAACAAAATAAAAAGCTTATTTTCCTAGATAATGCCACATCATATTCTAAACGTTCATTAGAAAAAGTTAAACTAGTCTTCCTACCACCCAACACCACTTCACATTGTCAGTCCCTAGATCAAGCAACCATTCAGAATTTCAAACTAGTTTGCCGAAATTTCTTTAACAAAAGGTACCTCCAGCATTTCATCTGAATTATAGCTGTTTTAATAAAGGTATCTCGTAAACAAATGTTTTTCTAAGGCAACTTCTTTGATGTTATCCAAGAAGATACAAATTTTGATAAAAAACTCTTTATTTTTTCCTACATTATGTAACGATGCTATGGATTTAGATGAATTTGTTAAATGACAGTGATATACATTCAGAAAACCAAACTTCAATATTATTGACATTGTAAAATTGAAAAATTTGTATTCCGATGGATAGGAAATAAATAAAAATAGTTTACTATTAAAAATATTTGGTCAGAAACACGGTGATGTTTTGAATTAATGGTTAAGCAGAATATTGAAACACAAATAATCGCCGGACTCATCATCATCATCAACAGCTATTCCATCCATCGTCGGATGTAAGCCTGCCTTAGGTGTCCCCATTAATTTCTGTTTGTTGTTTTCTGCATCCATTCGTGACCAGCTATTTGCTTGATGTCATCATTCCGTTTAGTTTGAGGTCTCTTCTACTCTTGTTTGTTTTTGCTCACCATTCAATAATTCACTTTGTAATCGTTGGACTACGAGACTTCAAATATTTTTATTGGCTTTGGATGAAAACTGTGGTATCACACATAATGCGAAGTTGAGCATATTTGTAAGCTTCGTGACAGATTGTTTAAATGTTGTGCAGGAGCTATTAGATTTGCGCCAACTAGTCTACACAATAGGAAAGGATGACCATGTGCAAAATGTTATTGAAGGTAGCAAAGTGGGTGGTCGAAATTGGAGTCGGTTTGTACGAATGGAGTGTCTTCCATGGTTTGTTTGATCAAAGGATTTATAACACTACTTAAAAACTTTTTAGAAAGAACAGTTTTTACATTCCGTTGTATATTACACCACGAATCGTGATGTGCAATGGACCTCGATCTATCTTCGATTATTGAGCCTGTATAGTGGTGTATCAATAAAATACACGTTAAAGCTACCGATCAACGAATATTCTGAAAATCTTTTTTAGGAAGAAGTGGAGGAGGAAGACGAATTGTCTTTTTACTGCAGTGTTCGATGACTGTCCAAAGAGAATTCACTGCTAAGATTTTGGAATTTAAAAGAGTTTTGCAATTTTTGGATGAGCTCAAAGAATGTTCTCAAACGAGTCTCAACACAAAGGGACACTTTAACAAAATGTAGACAATATCAAGGAAGATTGGTCACTCCTGTTCTAGGAGAGCATGACATTGTAATCGGCAAATGGTCATTTTATCTTCGAATTTTTTTTATATAGTAATTCTATTCTACTTGATTTTATTCGCATTAGAAGTAAATTTTAATGCATTTTTCGTTACACTTGTCTTTCGTTTTCTAATTCTCTGTGAACTTATTATTGTGAGATGAATATGTCATCAAAAACATCGTAGATATTTTTCTGTAGAATACATCAAAACCATGGTAATTATAGAATGTTAAATAATTTGACCTGTTCACTCCGTATAATCCTCTGGATTTATGGATATAGGAAGCCGTAACGCGGTGTCATGGTAAGTATCATTGTAGTATGAAGTAATAATGTAAACATTAGAAAACCTGTTATTTGGCTGTTAAATGGATATGCAGACACAACTACTCGTTTCCAAAGTAAATGACTAGACATATGACTATTACAGTCTACAGGTACAGTAGACAGGATCGTATTCAGATCTTTTTTTATTGTATTCCAATCTAATGTAAAATAATGGACCCTATGATATAAAATAATAGACCTTAGGCTTGTGTCAGTATCACTAATTTTTTTCGTACTTATTTTTCTAAACAAACATTTTAAAGTACCTAAGAATACATAATTAAGATAAAAAAATACTAACGGAAGTAAAGTTATCGAAAAAAAAAATAAGAAAATAAAGAAAAAGTGCCTCAATTAGCAAATAATTTTTTTTAATCGATTATTATGATATCTGTACGAAAGGAAAAAACGTAGTGGTGTATACACGTTATAAATCATTTGAAGACAATACATATTATTTTATAAATTTTCCAAAGCCAAAAATTTCTTTATAGACAATCCCGTGCTATACCTACAATATTTTATATGTAATAACACTTTAATTTAATAACACACCAAGTTAATTCAGAGTAAATTTTGTACCGGGTCTTCTGGGCTAAAATATATTTTTTTTCTTATTGTGTTTGTTTTTAGTAAAACTAAAATCAGATTTATTTTTTTGTAAAAATTATTGTGTCCTCATATGGTAGGTGCAGCTTTCGATTGTAAAATTGTTACCAATGTCTAGTTGCATACTATGAGTACCACAGACAGACACAGAAGGTTATTCTCCGTTCATAAATTTTTGAGAGCACGAAATGTGCCTCAAACTCATAAAACGGTCGTAAACCATAGGCGTTCCTGAGGTGTTTATTCATTAAATAATAATATAATATTTTTTAATACTGTTATATATATATATATATATATATATATATATATATATATATATATATATATAATATTAATAATATTTTAATACTAATATATTTAGCAAAAAAACAATTAAAACTTTCACGGCTAATGTTATGTAATTATATTATATTAATAAAAATAAGAATTTAACCATTAACAATTTTATAAATAAGAATACCTTATCTCTTTGGATATTTCAATACTAATCTTCGCGTTTAATCACTTTACTAGAAAACCTGGAATTCATATCCGAAGGTACTATTCGTTGCAAGATAATTAGGATGGAATTCCCCAGATTTTTCATAATATAATGGGTATGCTTTGGCCACGTGCCTCGTTTGTTGTTTATATTCGAAACTTAACTTAAAAGGGTGAAGTTATTACGAACGAAAACAATTTTTTTGTTTAGTACGTTTTTGATCGCATGTAATTTACGGCTCGTCGGTGTGTCCGCGTCTACGGCAGTAATTAGCGTCTCGAATATTTCTTTTGCGAATTATATGCAGTGCGTGAGTGATATTTATTCCATATACCTACGAACATATACGTACCTTTCGCTCGTGAACGTTTTGTTGGATTGTTTGTGATGGCTTCATCATCAACATCATCAAGTTTTACACCGGTACTGTTGCGTACAGTCAGTAAGTCTGTCTATTCACCAAGAGAGAAGACTATTGTCCTGAATGTTCACGATGCTCTGGTTTCTCAGAATCCCACAAACACTGTTCGCAACATAGTCGAAAGTTGTGCCAACATGACTGACGTAGGAGAGTCAACTATATATAGGTTCCTATCAGAAAGAAAAAAACACGGTATAGCTAACCCAAACACAAACGAACACTTAAAGAGAGGGAAAAAGCCTATTGAAATTGATGAATTTGCCAAAAATGGTATTCGAAGAAAATTCATGGATTTTTTTTCAAAAAAGAAATACCAAACCTAAACGAAATTTTACAAGAAGTTAGAGACGACCCGGATTTGCCTCATATCGGACGAACTAAATTGTGGCAAGTTTTAAAAGAATTAAATTTCCGGTGGGAGAAATCAGACCGAAAATCACTTTTGATTGACGGGGAGGAGATAATATGTTGGAGAAGAAATTATCTAAGATCCATACGAAAATTCCGGGCTGAAGAAAGGCCCATCTTCTACCAGGATGAAACGTGGGTAAACTCAGGTCATACTCTAAAAAAAATTGGTCAGATAAAAATATATTAAGCTTCAGGCAAGCCTTTATGGAAGGTTGGTCTACTGGTATCTCCCCACCTTCTGGTAAAGGCAGTAGATTAATGATTTCTCACATTGGCAGTGAAAAAGGATTTGTTAAGCATGGTTTGTTGGAATTTCAGTCCAAAAGCACAAAAGACTATCACGAGGAGATGACAGCTGATGTTTTCGAAGAGTATTTTGAGCAGATGATTGAACACATACCACCAAATTCAATTATAGTATTAGATAATGCACCTTATCATTCACGACTAGTAGAAAGACTTCCAACGACTGCGTGGAAAAAACAGGATATTCTGGACTGGCTGCGGAATAAGTATCTGCCTTACGAAGATGGAATGGTAAAAGCAGAACTTCTAAAAATTACCCGGCAACACAAATCTAAGTTCAAGGAATACGTAGTTGACAAAATGGCGGAAAGGCGAAACATTACAGTCCTTAGACTTCCACCCTACCACTGCGAAATAAATCCAATTGAACTCATTTGGGCACAAATGAAAAGTTATGTGGCTAGAAAAAATACGTTATATAAAATATAAGCTGTACGTGAATTGTTATACGAGTCTTTACAACATATTACAGAACAAAACTGGAAAGATGCAGTAAGGCATGTAATAGAAGAAGAACAAAAAATAATGTGGGATCTTGATAACATAATTGATGCGACCGTAGAGACACAACCGCTAATTATTAACCCTCAAGATGACTCGGATTCCGAAGTTGATCCTATTTATTTTGAATTTGAATAGTTTTCTAATCGTAATTATATAAGGTAAGTAATAATAGTTGTAATCGTAAGGTATTAAAGGGTAAAGGCGCAAAATGTCGCCTGTCAAAATGTTCAATGTGTTTTAAATGTATAAATTTTTTTTTTCAAATCCTGAGAAAACTAAACAGCATTTTTGAACAATTTAAAGGCAGAATGAAATATTTTTTAGAATAAATAAAAAGTTTCTTTTGCATGCAATATTTTCAATTAAAAATTATACTATATTTTCTCTTTTATTTTCACCCCTGTTACATAACATATTAAAATAAACATTGTAGAAGTTTTCAGGGACTTTCTGCCCTGAGTAATAATGTAATCTTTCATTCTGCGTTTAAATTTTTCAAAAATATTTATTAGTTTTCTCCGGATTCGAAAATACAGTACAATTTAAAAAATATATTTATTTAGTTCAAATAAATGTTTCAATCATATACTCTACGACACTGGTCGTTCATCTCTAACCATTCAAAATACCCCCGTAATAGGATTATAAGGTATTTTATTCCTTCAAATATAAGGTGAGTTAGTCGAAAACGTCTTAAACCGTCAGTTTTAGGTTGGTTTTTACTATTATATCGTATTAGATTAGGTTAAACTTGTAGTGAGCTATCAACAAATTGTGAACTGACTGTAGACAGTCTGTTTGTCTAAGATAGATCTTTCTACACATGTTAAATATTTCAGTTTGTTCTTTAGTTCTGAAGGGAGCGTATCGTCGACTTCACGATTGAAAAAAGTTAATATGACGCACAATAACAAATTTTTGAGAAATGGTTTGTTCACTAAAATCTTAAATAAAATTTTAGTTTGTATAATCTGATTTTTTTACTATTAGATTGGATTCACACAAATGAATTTACATTTGTTTTACCTATTATAAATATATTATTTCAATTATCACAAAACCTTGATTTGCGCATAATAGATAGAGGAAGCATTATCTAAAAATTGACTATATATGGATATTCTATTGTAGGAAACGTAACACCCAATGCTTCAGCAGGACCATCTCGTGTTTAGTCATCTCGAGCAATGGAGGAAGAATCAAACAATTCTTTGACTCAAGATGATAATTTTTTGGCAGTTACTGTTAGGCCAGAAGAAAATTCTTTACAAGATTCAAGCTGGGGACCTGGTTTTCGAAATTTTGCAATTTTCGATTGTTCTTTGAACATTAGCATTCCTGAAAATTAAAAAAAAAAAAAAAACGAAATGGCTAATAAGAATGAACTGTTATTCTTTGAACTGTTTGTCTCTGAAGATGTTATAAATATGGTTCTCCCCAAAACAAATTGGTATACAGAGCAACAAATTCTTACTGGAATAGTAAATAAAACAATTACGAAAGAGTCACGTTTTAATTATTGGAAAGAGATTAACTACCATGAAATGGTTACAGTCGTAGCGCTCCTTTAGATGGAACTAGGCTCAAAGCCATCATTAACTGATTACTGGTGCAAAATTTCTGTATATAAAAGTGATATTGCTAAATACGTGCCCCGAAATCGGTTCGAATTGCTCTTGCGCATGTTTCATCTAGCAAACAATGACAAATGTCCTGAAAATGATAGAATTCCTAATATTGAATGTCTTGTCGATGAAATGAAAGCTAATTTTACTCGATGTATGATTCCAGGCTCAACTGTTTGCATTGATGAGACGATGATCCCATTTCGAGGCAAGTTATCGGTTCAACAGTATTGTTCAACAAATTTGTTTGTTAGAAGGCTATAAACATACAATTAAAATATATTGTGGTAAAGAAAAAACTATTGGACAATCGGTTGCTGAAAGGGTAGTTATGGAAATGATTGAACCCTTATTGGACAACTAGTATACGTCAGTGAACCTCGCTGACATTTTGAAAACTAGATTCACTCATCTTATAGGAACGTTGAGAAAAAAACAAAAAAACCTTCCCAAATATGTTGTAGAAGCCAAATTCAAGAAAGGGAAGATCATTGCCAAACCAAACAAAAATAATATTGTAGTTATGAAGTGGCATGACAAGGGAGACGTACTTTTTTCTGTCTACAAAATATAGAGACTATGTGACGATATATACAGGAAAGGTCCTAAAAGAAAACCTGCTGCTGCGGACATATCAGATCAAAAGACAGCTTATTCAAACTGTTTACAAAAGTCTGTCAAATGATACAGAAAAGTGAAATTTGAGATGATTACTGGTACGTTTACTGGTGAATGCTCTAATTATTTTCAATAACATCAACCAAAGCAAAATGCCAGTTACAAAATTCAAAGAAAATGTGTACATGCAACTTCTTCAAAGTAGTAATATACCCCTTCCTGTACAAGTTCAAACCAAACATGAACTTATTCAGAATTCTTTGAACAAAAGACAGATACACGATTTGTTACAAAAAAAAATCTGAACTACGTGGTCAAAATTATGCTGTAAAAAACACGAAACGAGTAACATGTGTATCGGATGACAACGGATGTGAAGGCAATCCTTTTATGTGTTAAGAATGTTTCTTTGCCAACCATGTTTTCACAAAAAAATAACTAAAACGTATACAATAAAATTGACTCTCAGTAGGTAATTAATTTTCTAGTTAAAAATATTACATTCTACGTTACTTTTGATTATATATGCTGTACTGTCATAAAAATAAAAAAAAAGTTAATGTATAGTTAATTTTTATTTTATTATCAATAGTAATACCACTAGTGATTCAATTTTCGCGATAAGTCTGTCGATTTACTTCTAAACGAAACTGAGTTGCTTGAAAACACCACGAGTCCGTAGGACGAGTGGTGTTTTCTTTAACAAACTCAGTTGAGTTTAGAAATAAAAGACAGACTTATAAGCTAAATTAAATCACGAGTGGTATTTTATTAGACTATTTCATGAACAAAGTGATAGGTCAAAAATTCAGTAGAATGAGAGGAAGGAATTTAATAATAATACATTACCCATTTTTTGAATAATTCACAATTAGTCATAATCATGAAATATTTATTATAACTATAAATAATTTGTTATAATTATTTTTAACTATAACAATAAATAATTTGTACACGAAAGAAATACATTATTTTTATATTCATCCGAAGTCATAGCGACAGAACTCATTTTCCTTTTATCGGGTACAGTTTGCAACAATTTTCTCTTACTATCACGAGCCGCTCTCGCTTCCTTGAAGGTTATATCTTTGAAGGGATCAATATGTCTCTGATACTTACAGAAATATTTTTCTTGTACCAATTTTGCAGTAGTGTTCCATATGGTTTTAATAACACTCTCCTTGTAATCACTTCCATCAATTTTTCCCATGTTGAAAGCCCAGTCTTTTAGAATGAATGCTAGTCTTTCGATGTTATTTTCTGCATCTAATTTGTAGTTGCGATCCACACAGAACATCATAAATTGTCTCCATATATAAGATTTAGATTTTCTTGTGTTACTCGGTATATTTTCTTCAATGTTTTGGTTTATAACTTTGTTTGAAGTACCACCGAAACGACTCATTTTGACGTATACAGCTACAATAATTTTTTGGCAAACGTCAAACTTTGCTTTGCGATCGGTATCCATGGTTACGTCGTTGAAAACACGAAGCTGATAGACCAATCAGAATTGAAAGACAGTTGGTGTTTTCACGATAACACAAGCTGTCTTTGGTTTGTGATTGGTCAGATTAGGTGAAAATTTTAAGATGAGTGAAATAGTCACTTAAACCTTTAAAACTTAAAAAAAAATCTTAGGATATTTTTTTAATGTTATAGATCTACACCAGGCTCAATGATATTCCTATTTAAATACACGGTAAATGTTTACCAACACAAGATTCCAACCTGATTCCAATATATGTACACATGGCAGAGAAGTAAAATTGCCTGAGTCCATATATGGTACTCGTGGTAGTTAAAGTGTTAAATACTCAGTAGATGGATTTGTTATTCTTAGCCTTAAAATATTAAATGATTTATTTTTTTTGTTTATACTTTGTTTTATTGATTATACACTATAATAATATTTTTGTTAATATATTTTCGTTATTAATGAAAATCGATTGACATAATTAATTAGAATAAAAAAACAGTACAAAAATTGAACTGCAGATATTTCAACACGGCGGCTGCGCTTGCGCTCTTCACATGATGAAAAGTTCTATTACATGGTGAAACCCCAATTTTAACATAGGTACCTTATGTAAACGTAATTTTTAACCTTTCTTAAATTACATACCGTTTACCGTTTTCGTTGTTATGGTTGTTATTTTCAACCACTTGTTTATTTCTGTATTTTCGTTTGTTTTTCCCAATTTTTACTATATTTTTGTTGATATGGCTTCCATTAAAAAACACAAGAAAACAATGAGAGTTGATATTAATAGATGATAGTCAAAAAAAAAGACAGAAACAATGGAGACGTGAGAAAAGTTTAATTTCTGTTACTGTCAAATAAGTGGAGTGATAAATACTTGATTCATCCAGATCATACAGATTTACACTACGTGACAGAACCGTAAATTACATTAATATAATTTTTTGCTGTGGCTACATGTTACAATGAAATTTCTGTCAATTTAGGCATAGCAACACAGAACATGATACATCATACATTCATGAATTTTGATAAATTTAAGAACAATTTGCAAAATATATCTAGTGAAGAGAGAACTATACTGAACAATTTCTGAGGAACTTTAATAAAGAAAGTCACCGAATGTAACAGAAATTAAAATAAAATTGCACAAAATTAAAGAAATATTAAAGGAACAAGAATAAAGCATATCAATGATCAGATAATGAAAATATACAAATAGAAAGTGAATTAAAAAAATCAAATACATTTAATAAAATCCATACTGAAGGAGAAAAATACTTTTATTAAAAAAAAGTACCCAAAGAGAAACAAAAAATTATAGTATAAATGAAGGAATAGCCTTACCCAAAGTAAAATGCTGGTATGTGAAGGAAAGTGCAGAGACGATAATGACATACCAATTAAAACGAATCATTATATGATTTCAAAATCTTATGTATTAATCCAGAAGATCGGGGAAATAGAGTTACAGTATCAAGACGACATCATCTTACAAACTAGAAAAGAGGAATTATCTTATAACAGAGATGCAAGAGTGATAAATACAGAAGATGAGATCGATGCTGGAAAATGGCCATTAGGTAAATTTGTAGATACGCACCTTGTAGAGTGATGAAGCACCAGAATGGAAAGTGGGGGAGCTCGGAGGGGAGTCGTAAGTCGTCACAGAATGCCCAACATTTTGAAATTAATTCATGGGTACCACGAAAATGCACTGGCTCAAACGTCATTTTTTGTTCATATTATTTGTTCAAAACCAGCACAGTCATTATGCTTTAGCCACCATGATCAACAGACTTTTCCGGACAACGGACAAGGGTAGTTTGCCACGATTGAAGAGATAAAATCCTCACCGCTAGCAGCAGCAGAGCTCACGGCAATACTAAAAAGTGTATAGGGCTGATATAGTGCATAGGAGAAATATGTGCATAACAGTCGCCCACATATTGCCAGAATAACAATGAAATTCATTCAAGAGAATGTTATTGATATTTTATATTCGCTAGTTCTTAGTAGGTATCTAAATTAAATTGATCATTCTTATGAAAAACCTTAAAGATGTACAACATTGATGAGCTAAAAAAATATTTAATATATTCTAATAGGAGAAGAATGAAACTATTATGTATTGATTATAAAAACTAAACACGTCTCTATAAAATGCACACATTTAAAAATAATGCACAAAATTACCAATCAATAAAATAAATTCTTATTTTCCGAGATTGTTATAAATAAAAGCTACATTCAAAGTATATGCTTACATAATATAATATGTATATGCTGTAAACAATTTTAGCACATGAATTAGGCACCTAATAAGCTTTAAGTGTCAACGTTTATAAACGTTACATTTCTTGAAGCAATTACACGCAAAGAGGAAGTCACGATGCCATAACCACGTTAATGTATGTGTAACTTATAAAAAATTTAACAAATGTATCTCGTTAAATGCATTTTTGTCTTTGCTACCACAGTGAATAACTTTGGAAGGCAGTCGAGTGTAAAATAAAAGAATTACAGTTTTAATCTCTTTGAGAAATCTTCAGCTGGTCTACAGAAACCAGTGGCGTTATTGGCGTTATGTAATATATATATATATATATATATATATATATATATATATATATATATATATATATATATATATATATATATATATATATATATATATATATATATATATATATATATAATGTAAATAATATACGAAAAGGAATATTTATATACCATCAAACCTGCCATTCTGAGACACGTGTTTCCCCATTTTTAGCTCTTCAGACAAACCTGCTGGTAAGTGGGAATAAATTTCCCTTCATATATGGGTGGTTTATACAAAACCTTTTAGTCATTCATTGACTATAATAGTGAAATCTAGTTTGACTTAAAACAAACCTCTTCAAAGTGTACTAAATGGCGCGTGATATTTTGATCCAGAGGCACAAAACAACATTTTGAAAGAAATTTCTGTATTGCTGTAATGCTGTATTGTATAGCTGTAGTGCTGTATTCTGGAAGAAATTGCTGTATTGCTGTAAAAAATTAGTTTGTCAATGGGTTGAGAGACAGTGAAATAGAAAAAGCTTTACGATTAGCAAGATCAAAATGGGTCTTGATGAAGCGACATTGCCTTTGGAACACGAAACAACTAGTCAAACTTCACGGAGCTATCGCGAACGAACCATTGAAGAAGGCCACTAACAAAATGATAAACGTCTGAAGGAAATTGTACGGAAAGCAGTTCGGATCACGATGCCAAAGACACGCGAGCGTAAATTCGGGAATGGTGGCGACGTAGGCCACATTCGCCGTACATGTTAAGACAATAATACAAGAGTTGGAAAAATAGAACAAATCAAACATAGGGCTGGAAGATTTCATTCAAATGCTGATGCTCTTTCGAGACTAAAATCCATTCTGAACGAATTTGTCCCGTAAGACGAAACACCGTCATTAATGATCAATGGCAGTCTCAACAGCTACAAGACACCCAAACAGATGACCCATATATAAAAAAGAGTATTGGATTGGATGCGTCGAGGTGAGGGACTTTCTTGGCAAGACATCAGTGCATGTAGTCCAGAAGTCAAGTCCTACTGAAGCCAATGGAATTGCGTGGTACTCGAAGATGATCTTCTGTATACAACCTATAAGAACGATGATGAATCTAAGCTTCAGTTGATTGTACCTAAAAGTAAAATGTCAGAGTATAGCATCAGTTGTATGGCGGTGCATCAGGTGGACACTTTGTTATTACAAAGACTCTGCAAAAGGTTCGAGAACCATTTTATTGGGCGAACGGTAAAGATGATGTAAGAAGATGGTTCTGAAAATGTGAACTGTGTGCAACCAGTATTGATCCAGTTGGTAAAAAGAGGGCACCCATAAAATAGTACAACGTTGGTATATTTCCAACGGTTGGTAAATATTTCCTGGTATCCATGGATTATTTTACGAAATGTACTGAGGCCTATGCGATACCAAACCAAGTATGGTGTTTTCGAAAAAGGTATACATAAATGATACGCCCATATAACAATAATTATATACTAATGACAGTAAACCATGAGATATCAGATATCAACTTTTATTTGTCACTTCATTAATGTCAGTGTCCTGTTTTATATACATATTTTACAATAACTGTTTGTTCTTAATCTTGTACATTTTAGAATCTTGACAAAGGCAAGGATTTCCTGCCGATACGTTGATTTCTATGGAAAATAAAATCTAGTTCCACATGTAATATAATTTATTGAACCTAAACCCAAGAAAAACTAATTTTATATTAAATATAGTACGGTTCAAGAAACTCAAAACTATAATATATATGTATATATTATATATATATATATATATATATATATATAATGTTCTGCTCTCTATATATATATATATATATATATATATATATATATATATATATATATATATATATATATATATATATATATTATGTTCTGCTTAAATTTACCCTTAATTTGTGGCTTCTAGTATTTCTTTGTTGCTTAAAGGTTCTACCTTAAACTATGAGGAACCTATATACCAAGTTTCAAAACTCTAGAACTGTTTCTTCAAGAGTTATCACGAATACAACCAAACAGGCGGACATACGACACGATTTCAAGATCGACCCGTCGAGTTTTTAATGAATACTAATTTTGTAATCATTAACAAATACTCTAAATTAGGTGCAGATAACAATGGTGTATGATACGCCACTGTTTTGATGCTGATCTTTGCCATCTCCTGTGACTTGTGAATAATGACAACACATTGCGGTGAACCTGATAAGTTCCAGCCGATTAGGTAAGTGTTAATATCTATGTTTGGTTAGTAATTATAAACAATACTTTAAAATAAACAGAAAATATGAGGTTTTGTTTCTAGAATTCCAATAATGATCTATAATAATTGTTGTTAAACTCTTAATACAAATTTCTCCTTACTGAAAATTTTTTTTTCAGTATTCAGCTATTTTTTCGTGTTATAGAACTCAAATTGTCTAATTTTATAGAACGAATTACTCTACTTCTTGTGATCTATAATAATACGCTAATTCACTTTCATATTTTATTTTTATGCTTAATTACTTTATCTCTCTCTCCAATGACGCTACAGCCCAAATCGAACCTTGACTTTCTCCAAACTATGTCTCCAACCTTGCTGATCCCGCGCCAATCTTCTCCAGGTTCTTACATCTAGCGTCGCCAGAGTGGCCAATTAGAGCAAAGATTGTCACTCTGGCCGGCCAATAACAAACGGTTTTATTAACTGCATTGTTATTGGCCTTCAGATGGAAAATCGCTGCGGAGTTGCAAACAAGAAATGCATAAAAATCTTGACCCCAGCTAGACTTTGTTGGCCGAGTCCCTTTTTAACTATTTCGGCGTTGATTATTATTACCCAAGAGTATTTTTCAAGAAGACTTCGCTTGAAGAAAAGTACGAACACCCGTGAATGTACTGCGCGTGTGATGTATAGTGTGTAAATAAGTACGAAGCCGTGTCAGCTACGAATTATTCCAACTAACAAAAGGGTATAGGAACCGGTGTTGTGAACTCTTGGTCCATCTTTCGTCGAGGTGAAGAAAAGTCCGAGAATTAAATTTATAATCAGCTCACGAAAGCAACTAACAGCTCGGAGAGAACGCTCCCTGTCCGGATAGACATTGATCCTCGAAATAGGGAAAAACATTGTGTCTTAAAGCTATTTCGGATCGTGCCGAACTGGCACAGCGTTCCACTGGACCACCGACGGTTAGGAGTAAATAAAAGCCCCAGGTGGACTTCGAATTACTCCACACCCGGTGACCGAGCTAAGATAGCACTTCGTCGGTAAAAATCTTTCGACAGAAATAATCAAAGTCCTGACGAGACTTAAGGTTGTTTCCACACGAGAGGTGGCGGTACGAAGTTCGTTGAAGGGCCAACGAACAGTCAACACTCCGCCGGTGTTCCTATACACCTCGTAGATTGTGTACTTAAAGCGTGAAGGGCCGGCATCTCTGAGAGATCCAAGGCATACACCGTGATCAGAATACCAAACATATTGTATATATACGATAAAAATTATTATTCACGTAAGAAACATTCGAACTGCATAAGGTATTATGCATTACCGGTGGGCCCTTGGTGACTACAGAGCCACCGGTGAGCTTCTCGCCGAGTGTGGAATAAGAACACGCAAATTCCACGAGGAAGAGGATGGAGGCAAAAACCTTCGCTCCACCTCCCGAGCGGCGGTCAAGACGCATCCAGAAGCACCGAATACCTCGAAGGATACTCCGACCATACGACACTAGCAAATTTTGCGCGTCCGCTGGCACTTCATCCTCCCACCTTTTCTGCCTCTATGAACAGTTAATAGAGTTATTGGCTGTACAGCTGGTTCCTAAAAAAACTGATACGACTCTTAAAGCGTATTTTGTAGAAAATTGAGCAGCTTATTTTAAAGGATAAATACTTCACTTTAGTGACAGATTGTCACTGTCACTGCCAAATTTAACAAATTTGTCAGATAACTTATTCTGTCTAACCTCAAAACATGGCTCCACATGCCAGCAAATAACTAAAAGCAAGAATTGTAACGAATTTAGAAGATGGTTGGTCACTATCTGCCGTAGCGAACCATTTTAACGTAAGCAGAACAACAGTTTTTAATATTAATAAAAGTTGGAGAGAACAAGAAACTCTCGAAAGAAAACAAGGTTCTGGTAGACCAAAAATATCTACCGCTGCTGAATATCGTACATTTTTGGAGAGGTTAGAAGAGAATCCTTTTGAAGATGCGAAAACTGCAAGAATTATGTCACAGTTTCCGTGAAGAAAGTAAAAAACTGCAGCCAAAAAAAAAGTTCTTACACCACTACAGAAGCAATCAATACTCATATTTGCTTTAAACCATCAGCTACAAAATCAAAATTTTTGGGACAGGGTAATATTTACAGATGAAAAATTATTTCAATCTTCTAAAAAGGATAAAATTTGGGTTTATAGACAAGATAATAATAGATTTAATTCTTTATATGTTGATAGATATCGAGCAGCTGGTCATATTAGCGCCAATGTATGGGGATGGATTTCATCTAGAGGAATGGGAATGGTATGGCGTATTAATGGCAGTTTTGTTGGGCAGACGTATCTGAATATTTAGAAAACGTTCATGTTTCCCAGTGTAGAACAGTTGTATCCAGAAAATAATTTTATCTTCCAAGATAATTGTCCTGTTCAGACTGCAAATATAATAAACCAGTAGCTCCAGAATAACACCATCGAAACTTTACCATGGCCTAGGTACAGTCCAGATTTAAATCCAATCGAGAATGTGTGGGGGGTTATTCTAAAACGGTTGTATCGGCGAAATTTTATACCTCAAAATGTTGAAGAGCTGTGGCGCGGTATACAACTGGTTTTGGGTAGAGCTCTCTGAAAAAGACAATTTCATAGTTCCGTTCACGCAGATGGACCGAAGACTACAAGCTGTTATCAATGCTGATTGAGATATTACAAAATATTCATTTTATTTTTGCATACCTAAATTTAGTATAGTTTTGGTCTTCCAAACCCTTGCTTTTTTTCGAGAGTTTCTTGCTCCCTCCATTTTGTATTGAAAGAAAAACTGTGATTCTGCTTATGTTAAAATGTTTTGCTGCCTCTGATAGTGCCCAATTATCTTTTAATTTGGTTACAATTTTTGCTTTAATATATTGTTGAGGTAAGTCGTTTGGTTTTATTGCTTAATAATAATAAAAATAATAACAACAACCCTATTTTATGTAAAAGCTATCATTTATATACTCTTTATAAAATGCAGGAATGCAAAATAATATCAAAATTTAGACCTTAATAATTATTACAATTGTATTAAATATGTATATTATAATGTCAGACCAATCAAATACACTGCTCAAAATGAGCAAATCTTAATAAGAGTCGTATCAGTTTTTTTAGGAACCAGCTGTACCTGGATCTCCATACTCCGTTTTCGTTAATCCAAATCCAAGGTCCATCTTTCTTAGGACTTTTCTTTCAAAGACTTCTAGCTTTCGTTTTGTGTCTTCTGTCATCAACCATGTCTTCTTGGTTGATATCTGATTCTGTCATCAACCTCTTAGTCTGATAATTACTTTATCTACTAATAGATACTTCTCAACTAGTTTTATTGTATTTTTGCAACTGTTATTTTCATATTGAATTATGAATCAATTTAATGAGATTATGCAAGAGATGAAAAAAACATATTGACAAGTTATTTATGAAAATAAGTACTGAAAAAAAATCAATTTCACTTAATAACAAGATAAAAGTTATAGATGTGTAAACAAATTATGCAGGTTTACACAGAGTAAGCAGAAAAAAATTATTTCAAAAAAATATTCCAGCAACAATGTTGTATATACTGGATATATAACAGTGTTGCACCTGATTACTATGCGATGTTTTGGCTTATTTAGGTTTTGAAAAAAGTATCTAATATTAATAATAAACTATAATCAATTCAAAATGTTTATTAATATGTTTTATATGCTATATACACAGTTTAATGCTCCAAAACTTAAACTTAAAAATAATGTTCCATCTTATTATAATTTTTCATAAAACCCTCGGTATTCGTGTTTCAGGTACTGGCACATATCCAGTAGATTTTTGCGTTTTTCTTCTTTTATTTTTATAGGCCCGGTATACGCATTCGGCAACGCATCAATTTGGTAATTGAATGCTCTGATGGCTTGTGCATCCCATTTTTTATTCACAAGTGAGAATGTTTGCCAAGGTTGCATGACGTTGTGAGAAGTTCCAGCCATTATTCTCGTAGGATCATCGCTGTCGAATTTGAACCAACGATACTCAGTGATCTTACATTTGGGATCTTTCCATATGTAGTTTTCTAATGCTGAAAAGTCTTCGAAGTCTTTTTGCTCCATGTAGTACACATTGAAGGGCTCGCTGGGACGTGAGTTGGCAATCACTGTCACCCAGTCGAAGTGTACATTCACCATTTCTCTTTTTTTTTCTCTCTGTGAGCGAGAAGTCACGGTCGCAAGGAAAGAAGCTGTGACCGCTGCTTAAGAACTTCTGTTCTACCTTCGTAAAATATCTATTCACAATTCACAATCAGCAAACGGAACATGGAAAGCATTCTCCAGTTATTATTCTAGCCGACACATCGGT
This sequence comes from Diabrotica undecimpunctata, assembly GCF_040954645.1. Lineage (NCBI taxonomy): Eukaryota > Metazoa > Arthropoda > Insecta > Coleoptera > Chrysomelidae > Diabrotica > Diabrotica undecimpunctata. Next base: position 120,651,138 of record NC_092805.1, read on the forward strand.
CAGACCAGACTATGAGTTTTTTATTTCTCCTGAGTTCAATGGACAGCTGAAGCGATATCTTTAGAACCACGATTACCAATAGATTCATGCCACACCATAGTGGCATCGTTTGAACCTGCATCGTGAATATCATAGTTGTAAGTGGTATACTGACGTTGGTAGAACACTGAAGAATGAGTTAATGTTGGACAGGACAACACTTGCTGAAGATCAGTGAAGAGTACGACGAGTTTGGATTAGCCTTTTCAGCATCCAACTTCAATGCTTTGTATCCAGCCTCAGCACGTGCATGGTGGAGTTCACTGTCAAGAAGAATAGCATTTCTTGCAGGACCGTCTGGAGTAACCACAAGCTTGATATACATTTTATCACAAAACCTACACTTATCTGAGCGAGGAAGACCAAAGCGCAGATTAAAGTTTAATTGAAATATGTCAGTGTAAGTGCGCCGGGAAACATTGCATTGCGGATACTTTTCACAAAACAGTTTGTACATTTTTTTCAAGTTTAATTCAGCAGGAAGGCAGTTCTTCGTAGATGCAGCGCGACTATAATGGTTTTCTTGATGTGGAAAAGACTTTATATATTCTCTTATACGTTCTTTGTCGGATTCGTTGATTGTATTAGGCCTATTATTGTGTTTTTCACGTTGATAACGTAGCGGCATATCTGTTTTTATCTTCTGCTGAATGTGTTGGATTCTTCGAGGTATTATTCCAAATGCTTGACATATAGTTTTTTGGCACACTGGTAATTTCATCAGTCCAATCTGGATGTAGTATCGTACAGTACATTGTCGTCTGGAAATGTCTTCTAAAGTCCATCTACGTTGTGGCTCTTGAAGTTCCATACAACTGGCCAGGTGCGCAGTTTGTGCATTATAATCCAGACTATGAAATGTTGTGAAGAGATTTCCAAACTGGCCTTGAATTTTAGCAGCACAAACAGAGTTGCACTTACATAGTCGCTTCTAAAATATATTAAGATACTTATTTAAGTTATCGAAATTATCTAAAGATGCCGAATTTCAAATCATACACTCATTACGGACGAGCACAGATCATAACAAAGCTAACGACAATAATAAGGCTACAAAAAAATGCGTTTCATAACAAAATATACAACATTGTTGCACTCACTTCATATGGACGGGGTATTGCTGGTACATTCTAGTTTCTAGCAGATACATATGCTTTAACTCAGTTTCTCTTCCACTGGTTAATATTGATTTTGCGTTTTTTCCCTCTATTTATGTGCAAAAGGGTAGACAGCAACACCTTAACCTCCATTTTTACAGTGATAGTAGTTTCACAGTGACGTACATACAACGTTTTTGCACGGATATCAACATTGCCGTACGAAAAACTCGGGAAAGGCAAAATGTTTTTAGCCAGATTGAAACATGCTCGCATTGGTCTTTGGATATACAATAATATTGCGTTAAAACCTCACTTTGATCCAATCTGTCGCTTACAACATTGTTGCGGCCCACCATTCAATTATTTATAAACTATAATATTTAATTTTTTTAACCTTCCCAGAGTGGAGTGCAACAAGTTGATTTTTTATTTTACGTAGCTGAATGAAAACCGCCATGCGAAGTCTAATAGTAAGTTAGATGACCATAAAATTGAAGATGAATTTAATGATGATGTTAAGTTTAAAAAAGGCGTAATAAAATTTTATTATATAACCATAATGTAAACTTACACTTTGGGTAATAAATGTTAAAGATGTAATCAGTAATGCTTTGACGTAAAAAGTGTAAGCAATAAACAAAAACCAGTTGAGTGCATAAAAGTTAATTGGAAATACTCAACTAACAGAAGCAGATACCGATGAGGTATTGAAATATCTATAAGGCCACAATATTTAAATTAATGTACATACATACCATCGAGCAAAAAGACAGAAGAGGGAATGTAAAGGTAGTGGGGGCAAAAATATTGTTAAACGGGAAGTGCTATTTTGAGAGGCCACATTAAACAAGGAAAGAGAGCCACTTTCATGTTTAAAAAATCAAATTTATTTGGGTTATGGGTTATGTTATTGTTTGTCCCAACTGCCACATGAAAGCTTATTTGTATTGAAGTTTTTTAACAATTGTGTCACATTTTAGGCTATTACCGTTATTATTTATTTAAAACTTTCTCGTCTATGACTCATTCTGAAAAATATTTTATAGCTACTTTAAATTTGGCGCCTTTGCATTCCCGGATATGTCCTCCATATTAAGAAGCCACTTTTATGAATTTTGGTCTCCTTTTTATAACGATTAGATTCCCTCTTTTGTCTTTTTGCTCGATGATACATACATAATAACCACCAATAAACAATAACAGTTAGGGATTTCGGTAAAATGGTATAACACGAGTATTAAATTTCTAAGTCACACTTTTTTGTTTTAATTGAGTACTTTTATTGATCTATATAATAAGGTTTTCCTTTCTATCCTGAACAATTTGTATTTATTAAGGCTTTCCATTTCTAGTGGAATGATTGCCGCTATCTTCTTCAAACTCTTCCGATGTGTTTGTTGCCGTGAATCACTCCACATTCTCCTTTTTTTATGGTTGTCGTGTTACTTAGCTTTAGTTACAATTTTTTCTATTCTTCTTATTATTACTTTAATTTCGTTTATTATTGTTAGCGTTGGTGTCAGTTGTTAGTGTTATACTCTCTTTTAGAACATTATATTACAGTATATTGGGTATTGTGTCTTTCTTTGCGTCGTTTTTTTGCTTTGTTCGATTCTTCTTCTTAGGGTGTCTGTCCTTTTCGAACTTTGGCGATTAGCGAGTTGAGAACTTTCTGTACCATGCTTTCAGGTTAGCAAGCCAGGATATTCTTCTTCGTCCTGGGGCCCTTTTTCCTTCAATTTTACCTTGCTAAATGCATTGGAGTAGCTCGTATCTGCCTTGATTTCTCATTATATGTCCCAAGTACTGCAGCTTACGGCTCTTCACGATGTTGACCAAATCCGCGGTTGTGTTCATCCTCGGCAGTACTTCTTCACAGTACAGTAAAAGCCTAAAGTTTTGATAGAGTTTCCGCCTTTAATGTCCACGTTTCTACTCGGTACAGATGCACTGAGTACACGTAACATTTAAGGAGCCTTATTTTTGTTTCTAGGGTGAGGTCATGCTCTTGAACACAGAGCTCATAATCAAGAATGCACTTTTTGCCTTTCCGATGCGACATTTATTCTCTTGAGTATTGTCCCACGACTCATTGATTATAGTTCCCAAGTACTTGTACTGCGAGACAAGTTCAACTCTCATTTGGGTCACATACAGATTTGCTCCAGTTATGTTTTCCTTGCTGATGATCATAAGCTTGGTTTTGCTGGTGTTTATATCCAGTCCATATGTTCTACTAGTTTCCGTTATTTTGTTCATTAAGTTTTGTAGCCCTTCTATGGTATTGGAAAACACTATTGTATCATCTACATACCGCAGGTTATTGAGCTTGACTCCATTTATTGAGATGCCTTCATCAATATCCTTTAGAGCCTCTTCAAAAATGTGCTCCGAGTACAGATTGAATATCAGTGGTGAAATTATGCACCCCTGTCTCACTCCCCTTAAGATTTTGACCTGATCTGTATATTCTCCATCTATTCGGAGTACTCCTGATTGATTCCAATACAGGTTATCTATTATTTTTAAGTCTCTTCCGTCAATCCCTGTCCTCTTCAGCACTTTCATTATTTGTTCATGCCTGACTCTATCGAAAGCTTTCTTGTAGTCAATCAGGCATGCAAAAACATTACAGCTGACATCTCTACATTTCTGAAACAATACCTGCACGCTAAATAAAGCTTCCCTCGTACCAACGGCTTTCACAAATCCAAACTGATTGGGCGCAATTTGTTCCTCGCATTTCTAGTAGATTCTTTTGTGGATGACTTTTAAAAACAACTTCAGCAGATGGCTCATTAGGCTTATGGTCCTATAGTCTTCACAAATTTTTGCTCCTGGTTTTTGGGCAATGGTACGAACTCCGATTTGAGCCACTCTACTGGTATTTTTCCTGACTTGTATATTTCATTAAATATTTCAGTTATTATTTTTATTTGTTCTGCATCTAATAGCTTCAGCAGTTCTGCAGGAATTTTATCAAGTCCCGGTGTCTTTCCATCCTTCATTTGTCTGACGGCTGCCGTTATTTCTTCTGGTAGAATTTTGGGACCTAAATTTTCTTCAATGGTGGGCTCTTTTATTGTCCTAAGGTCATGAAAAGGTTCCTCTAAGTATTCTTCTCATACTTTCTTTTTATCTTCTTTGGTTATGGCAAGATTGCCTTCATCATCTGTTATTTTTCCGCTGTTGCGTTTTTGGAACTTTCCAGCTATTTCCTTCACCTTTTGATGAACATTGAAGTTATGATATCGACTCTGATAGTCCTCTATTTCTTGACATTGTTCTGTTTTTTGTTTCCCTTTGGTTTCCCTTATTTTTCTTCTGACGATAGTATGTATTCTCTTATATTCTTGGAGATTTTCTTTGTTTTTTTTCTCTGATCCATAATTCCGTTTCTCTGTATCTTTCTTCAGGTGTTGTTCTTTTATTTCTCTCATTGTTTCTTGTATGATGGTCAGACTTTCCTCTATAGTTCCTGCATTTCTGCATTTTAACACCTTTGTATTGAGGTTTTCACTCATCTTCAGTCGAACATTGGGAGCTTTCAGTTTTCTAACATCATACTTCTTCATTGACTTACTTGTAATCTTCTTCATTCTGACTTTGAAATTGCCTACAACTGGTACATGATCAGAATTTATGTCTGCCCCGGGTATGTTTTGACAAATGTACAGCTGTTCCTATACCTCTGTTCGATTACAAATTCTATTAAGGTCTCTTTTTGGCTTTTTTTTTATCACTTTCCATAAGATTATTTTGCCTTCATATTGATCCGACATGTTGTTTGAAATCACATGACCATATTGTAATTTCATATTTAAGATCTGTCTTTCCATCGGTCGTTGTATCTTTTTAATGTTATTACTAGTGCAGGTCCACCTTTCTTCTTCTTCTTCTTCTTTTTATGTAGACATGACTCTGTCTGTTTATCAATGTGCCTCCAGAATGTTGTCGTTTCATCGTTTTCGTGGTCTTCCTAGTGATCGCCTTTCTATTGGGAAACCGTCTCTTACCGTCTTTACTACTCTATTTGTTGTCATTAGGCTTATATGATCATTTCAGTCTACTCTTCTATTTCTTACCCAGTCCTTGATGTTCTCCACCTTGCATCTACGTCGTATATATGTACTTCTAGCCTTGTCCCATAGTGTTTACCATCAATTTTTCTAAGTGTTTTTATCTCTGCTGTTTCTAACATTATTTTTGTCCTCTCTGTGCCAGGACTTGTTTCTGCCGCGTATGGCATTATTAACCTGATGACTGTTTTGTAAATTCTGCCTTTCATTTCTTTCCCGATATTTTTATTTCTCCATATTATTTCATTCAGGCAACCTGCGGCTCTGATTGCTCTATTCACTTGATCTTCCACTTCTGTTTCGAGCTTTTCGTAGCTAGATAATGTGATTCCAAGATATTTAAACTCCATCACTTGTTTTATTATCTGACCTTCCATCAATTTCTTCTTCTTCATGTTCCGCTCATATCGGAGATTGGAAATCATTCTGGCAATTATAATTTTGTTGGTTACGCGCCTGAATAGTTCAATTGAACTGCATCCAAACCATTCACGGATATTGCGTAGCCACGAGATTTTACGTCTACCTACGCTTCTTCTGCCTTTGATTTTACCCTGCATTATATTCCTTAGTAGTTCGTATTTCTCACCTTTCATGATGTGCCCCAAGTATTCCAATTTCCTGATTTTTATGGAATTTAAAACTTCGCATTGTTTTCCTAGTTGTTCGAGAACTTGTTCGTTTGTTTTGAGATCCATCCATGATATTTTTAAAATACGTCCATCAATTTACATCTTGGTAAATTTGCTATTATAACCATGCATTTTGTCTTTTTTAAGAAAATTAACATGTTAGATCTTCTGGCGGTTATATTAAATTGGTGCAGCATACGTTGTAAATCCTCTTCACTTTGAGAGAGTAGTATTGCGTCGTCGGCATAGCAGATTTTTAAGTTGTTTTTCTCCATATGGTATCCTTTTCAGTTCTTACTTTTTTTTATTTCATCCATAATCATGTTGAACAATAGAGGACTCAGGGAATGTCCCTGTCTTATCCCATTGCCAGCTTCAATAGGACCAGTTAGTTCTTCTTCTACTTTTACTTTTATTGTATTCTTTTGGTAGATATTTTCGATCGTTTTGATTATTCCTAAAGGTAGCTCTCTTGCGTACAATAAATGGATAACTTGCTTTAATTTGACCAGGTTAAATACCTTCTTAAGGTCAACAGAACATAGATATGCCGGTTTGTTGTATGTGTACGACCACCTTTAGGAAAGGTAATTAAGAATATAGAAAATACTTACAAAAAATCTATAAATAGTAGCGCGCCTTAATCTTTGTTATAAAAGAGAACCTTGTCCTTTCTTCTTCTGATATCTATCGGTTACCGAATTTTGGCGATCACTCTGACAATGACAATTTAATTTTTTGCAACTTTGAAGAATTTTGCAGTGATTTTGTAAACCAAATTCCCAAATTCTTCACACAGAATATTTTTAGTAAAGAATTTTTAAATATTCTGAATTTATCTTCTGACTGTGTACATTATTTATTAAGTTTTTCAGTAATCTTTAATTTGATATGTCCTGGAAAGCCTCCAATTTTTCTTCACTGTTTCTTCGGTTAAAATTCAAAGCTCTTCGGAAATTATCCCCTTGTGGCACGTTTAACGCTGATATATTGTAGATGGGATTAAATCACAATTAGTTGTATTGATAATTCTATTTTTTTATTTTCTTTTTGACGTTTCGATTTCCCAAGCGTAAATCATTTTAAGAGAACATATTGGCATGCATCACATTGAGGGAGACACAGAAAATATTATAATTCCCCGACGATGAAAGAGCTAAAACAAGCAATACGAGAACAGAAGAATAACAAGGCTCCAGGTAATGACAACGTCCCTTCTAAGCTATATAAATTAGGTGACAAACACCTAGTAGGACAAATACATATGCTTATGAACAAGATTTGGCATGAGGAAAAGATTCCTAGCAACTGGAAAACCGGGATTATATACGCAATCTAGTAAAAAGGGGATAAACTGAAATGCTAAAATTATTGCGGCGAAACCCTCTTGTGCACAGCTTACAAAGTTTTTACTTATATACTAAATAAATGACTTTAGCAACTAACTGAAAATATTATCGGGGAATATCAAACCAGTTTCCGACAAGGAAGCTCTACAACTGACCAGCTATTCACAGTGAAACAAATTCTAAACAAATCATGGGAATACGACACTGACGTCCACAACATATTCATACATTTTAAACAGGCCTACGGCTCAATTAATAGACAAAAATTATATCAAATATTGCATAGCTTTAACATCCCCCAAAAATACATCCGACTAGTAAAAGCAACAATGAACTCATCAACAGCAACTGTCAGAGTACAAAATGAGCTCACTGAGAACTTTTCAATAGTCAAAGGATTAAAACAAGGAAACGGAAAAGGTGGTAGAAATATATTCACAATTAAAAACAGGACTAGAAATAAATATTTAGAAGGCAAAAACACTAGCACAGGCAAGAGCTAGGGAAAATAGACGCACAGTTGAATTAGAGGACGATATTGAAACTGTAGAAACATTAAACACGGATAGAACAGAAGAAACAGAAATTCAAACAAGAATAGTAATGGGAAACAAAGCTTACTTTTCACTCGCCCATGTGTTCCGCTCCAAAAACACACACTGAAGATCGAAAATCAGGGTCTACAAAACTATTATCAGACCAATAGAATGTTATGCATGCGAGACATGGGTGATGACAGAAGACACAAAACGAAAGCTGGAAAGTCTTTGAAAGAAAAATTCTAAGAAAGATATTTGGACTTATTAACGAAAACAGAGTATGGAGATCCACGTACAACCATGAACTTTACCAACTGTTCAAAGAGCCACCGATCTTAGAATTCGTTAAACTTCAGAGACTACGATGGGCTAGTCATGTAGTGAGAATGAAAACTGAAAGATTGCCAAAAAGACCAAAAGGAAGGCCACGGAAAAGGTGGGATGATGAACTGGCAGCTGACGCGAAAAATTTGCTAGACGTGAGAACTTGGAGAAGATGCCTATTCCCTGGCGGGACCGGCAAGTTTGGAGGCATAGTTTGGAGGAGGCCAAGGCTCGATTTGGACTGTAGCGCCATTGGAGGGAGAGATAAATAATTTTAAAAACTTCTGAAATAAAATTGTGAAAATTATCTGTAACCTATAAGTGGCCAATTAAAGTATTCGGTGAACTTATATGGGTTTCGAATTAAGTAAATAAGCAACGATTCAGCTGACCAACTAAAAAACAATATTTAGGTTGATGCTTTGAGTGGATAGCGGCAATTGACAACGCAAAAATCCTAGGATGTAGGCAAATTTAAATTTCATAACTCGAAATCGGTGACAATGAAAAAATGTTAACTATCGATTGAAATAGTTCAATTTAAAAAAAAACTATTAAAATCAATTTATTTGTTATCTTCCAGTTATAAATTTGTTATCTTCCAGTTGAATGTATTGTTTCAAATTGTATTGTAAATTTTTTGGAAATATGTTCGTACTGAAAATGCCAAATGTTTTAGATGCAGATACTCTAATTTTAACCTACATAACAAAGCATTCGGTAAACATCTAGTAAAAGTATTCCGACTACATAATTTTGTACCAATCCATACAGAAACTAACAGTATGATAGCTTTAACATGGATAGGAAAATAAAGGAAATGACAAGTACACTGAGAAAAAAGAAAGATGCCCTTCTGAAAGACGCAAATGGAAAAATCATTATAGAAATTAAAGAGAAATTAAAAAAAGGGAAGACATACATAACAGATCTGTTTGAGGATAATCGACAAGAAACGGAAGAAATCGACAGCGAAACGGGGCCAGAGATCATAATAGAGGAAATCGAACAAGCAATACGAAACGCAAAAACCGGAAAAACTGTAGGTCCAGACGAAATACCTGCGGAACTACTGAAATGTCTAGACGATGAAACTCTACCTGTACTTCTGGACCTATTTAATGAAGTATATAAAACTGGAAAATCCCACAGGAATGGTTGGTGTCCACCTTTGTAGCAATACCAAAAACAGTATATGCCAAAGATTGTTCAGACTATAGGACAATATCACTAATAAGCCATACCCTCAAAATATTTCTAAAGGTGATTCATGGAAGATTATATAGAAAACTAGAAGATGATATGGATGATACTCAGTTTGGGTTCCGCAAGGGACTGGGAACGAGAGAGGCATTGTTTGCTTTTAATGTCCTCTCTCAAAGATGCTTAGATATGAACCTAGATATTTATTTCTGTTTCATCGACTTCGAGAAGGCATTCGACAGGGTCCGACATGAAAAACTAATAGAAGTACTGAGAAACAAAGATATAGACAGATGTGGGGTATTAACAAACAAATGTACTATTACAAATTAATAGTACTTAATTAACAGAACTATTCCTTCGACAACTCTGGCGAGAAAAAATGGACTTTTCCTCATTGGTGCAAATAATTATTAAAATTTAAATGGTTGCAATAAACAATCAAAAACAATTTATAGGTTTAGGTAAAACTAGGTAAAAACTTACCGCTGGGTCTAATTACCAGGGTTTGCACTACAAAACAACGAACGAAATCAATTCAATATGCGTGCATGGGTTCCCGTGCCGGGTTGCGTCTTTTCTTTTCAACGACTGGTGCTCTTCTGTCTTAAAGGGACGCATTCCACGAGCCCGATGGCGGTACTTATAGGGATCGTAGGAATACAGGGAGGACAAATGTATTGATTAATTTATACAACCATATTCAAATTTAAACATTCTCCCCCCTTTAAAGGCCATAAGGTCTTTAAAAAACAAAACGAATTCCAAATACTATAATTACTTAAACAACTAAAACGATAATTAATACAAACAATTCCTATACAAATCTTACACAAATATTCAAAACTTAAACTACAATAAAAAAATTAAAATTAAAATGGTGGTTTCGTCGCGGTTATATTGACAAAAGTCGAACAAAACAAAATCAGTAAAAAGGCTGACCATCTAATCTTCATCTATCGGCAAGGGACAGATTCGAACAAGAGGCCGTTTTAAGGTTCCGGTGATCGTACGCACGGTAGCCACTCGAGCTACACCGTCTTTACCCTCATGCAATTCAACAAGACGCGCGAGAGGCCATTTACACGGAGCCAAATTATCCTCCTTTAAAACAACTAAGGCACCGATTTTAGGTGCAAAGCCAGAATCTAACCATTTGGACTTTTGTTGCAAGGTGTGCAAATATTCCTTTCGCCATCGAGCCCAAAAATCTCTATGGATGCGTTGTAACAACTGCCATCTGGACAAACGATTGAAGGATACTTCCGAAAAATCAGGCACAGACAAAGAGGTCAAGGGTTCAAGAGTCAGGAAATGTCCTGGGGTCAACGCATTGAGATCTTCAACATCGTTAGTTAATGGGGTAAGAGGGCGTGAGTTTAAGACCGATTCAATTAAAGTTAAAACGGTATAAAATTCTTCGTAGGTCAAAATTTGAGCCCCGACTATACGAACAATATGTTCCTTTACAGAACGAATTCCCCGTTCATAAATACCACCAAAATGTGGAGCAGCAGGAGGAGCAAATGAAAACTTAATATTTTCTTTATCGAGAGCGCTCTCCATGAAGCTACTAAGCTGTCGATAAGCACTATGAAAATTAGTGCCATTATCACAAAACACTTGCGATACTCGACCTCTCCGAGCGATAAAACGTTGTAAAGCGGCCAAAAAGGCTTCTGCGGTCAAATCACTAGCTAATTCAAGATGTAAAGCCTTTGTAGCACAACATACAAATAGACACAAATAGGCCTTTTGAGTTCTAACTCCCCTGTAACGAGACATGGTTATCGAAAACGGTCCACCATAATCTAACCCACAAATCGAAAAGGGTTTAATGGCCCCGAGACGAAATTTAGGCAAATTACCCATAGGGGGTTGTAAGTTTTTAGGAGATTGTTTCCAACATCTAATACATTTGGACAATACCGAATTAACGGCTTGTTTAGAAGACATTATCCAAAACCTTTGACTAACCAAAAACTGAGTACTCTTAAATCCAGCATGTAAATACTTCTCATGATAATGACGAACTAGAAGAGTAGTAAGACGAGATTTTTTTGGTAACAAAAACGGGTGTTTTGCTTCATACGATAACGAAGACTGAGATAGACGACCACCTACTCTTAAACACTGAGTACTATCATCTAAAAATACTCCCAACTTACGAAATGGTTTTGGAAAAGAATTTGATTGAAGATGTTCTTCAAAATACTTTTCTTGTGTAAATCTGACAAGAATAATCAACGAGTCTTCTAATTCTACGAAAGTCAAGGGACCTGACCGTTTCGACCTTTTATAACGAGAGTTGTGCGCGAATCGCAACATAAAAGCCAAAATTCTTTGGATCGAGGTAAAAGACGATTTATTTTTCAGCAAACAAGACAGAAAATGTTCCTCACGAGTGGAAACAAACACTAAAGCTTTCTTTATCTCTTCCAAAGAGGATTTTTCCTGCAATGAGGGAGGAACCTCTGGAAAAATTAATGGAATATTATACAAAAACGAAGGACCTGTTAACCAGTCTAATTTTGATAGAAAAGCGGCCGGTAGCATGCCTCGCGAAGGCGCATCGGCTGCATTATTTCGAGATTCGATATAATGCCAAGAATAATTTTGACTATGGGACTGGATATACGAAATGCGATTTGCGACGAAAGTTTTGAATCTCGAGTGGGAGCTTTTAATCCAGTGCAATACGATTTGAGAATCTAACCAAGCATACACATTTTGAAATATTATATGCTTCCACGACTCTAACACAAACGACATAAGTTTTACCAAATGAACAGCAGCTAACAATTCTAATCGAGGTATAGTAATCTGTTTTATAGGAGCTACTTTCGATTTGGCACACAGTAAATTAACTTGAACTAGGTTACGAGTATCAATACTACGAATATAAACGACACAAGCATATCCCTTTTCACTAGCATCGGCAAATCCATGAAGCTCTAAGATGGGACATGAGGAAATATTCAAAAAACGAGGAATTTTGAACTGTGAAATAAGAGATAGTTCGCTCTTATATTGTTCCCATACCCGAATTATTTCCGAAGGAGGACGATCATCCCATTTAAGACCGGTTGCCCAAAGTTGTTGGATTAAATGTTTAATAAAAAAGGTAATAGGTGTTAAGTAACCACAAGGATCATAAATTCGAGCTAATTCGGACAAAAACGATCTTTTAGTACAAGGGACGTCTTGCAATTTGACTGAAAATTGAAAGACGTCGGACTGTGCAATCCACTTCAAACCAAGGATTTTTAATGAAGGACCATTTGCTTCTGGATCAAAATTAATGGAGTGAGGATTAATATGGGATTCAGGAAATTGCGACAACAATTTGGATTCATTCGAACACCATTTCCGTAATTCAAAGCCTCCTAACTTTAACAAAGCGACTAATTCGTCAACTAAAGTTTGTGCTTCTTCGAGAGTCGAAGCACCAAAAACAAAATCATCAATATACGAAGCATGACGAATAAGCGAGACGGCTTTAGGAAAACGAGAGCCTTCGTCTAATGCTAATTGTTGGAGAGTTCTTAAAGCGAGATACGGCGAAGATACTATTCCAAAAGTAACGGTTAATAAACGATATTCCTGAATTTCTTCAGCGCTAGAAAATCTCCATAGCACGCGTTGATAATCCGTGTGTTCAGGAGCGACTAAAATATTACGATACATCTGACGAATGTCCGCACACAGCGCAAAACGATTAAGTCTAAAATTCAACAACAGCGAGACTATGTTCTGTTGCAGCTTAGGACCGACCAGTAAATAGTCGTTTAAAGATTTACCGCGACTGGGACTTTTCTGAGACGCATTATATACAACTCTAATTTTACTTGAAACACTATCTGGTTTCACAACGCAATGATGTGGAATATAATACTTTCCCCTTTTCTTTTCGGCATTAGGGACTAACTGCATATGACCTAAATCAAGATACTCCTGCATATGAAAAGAATATTCTTTTTTCAAATTTGGTTGACGAGATAAGCGTCGTTCTAATGATAGCAATCTATTTAAAGCAATATCATAGCTATCTTGCAAACAAGGCGGCGATTCACGAAAAGGCAAAGATACAACATATTTACCCGAGACGTCCCGATTATGCGTTTCCAGATAAATGTTCTCACACAGAACGTCTTCTGGTTCTGAAACTGGCTTTTCCGGTACGTTTTCCAGTTCCCAAAATTTCGTTAACGAAGAATCTAGTGAGTCTTCAATATTTGAAAGACAAACAAGCGAAGTCGACGAAAGGTTAGGTGTGCTAGTAGGTCCTAACAAAATATAACCAAAAACGGTATTTAGGGCATCTGGTTGTCCCGCTTTACCTTCAATTTTACCTTCTAACAACACCTTCGAAAATATGCTACAACCAATTAACAAATCTATAGATTGACTACAGTTAAATTCGGGATCGGCTAACTTCAAATTTTTAATATAATTCCACGTCGATATGTCAATTTTGGTGCTCGGCAAATCCGAGCAAACCCGATCTGTAATAATAGCCTCCAAGTGAAACACCGGTGACTCCTGATGACGAGGTTGGATAGAAAAACTTATTTGACCTTGATTCAGTTTCGTTTGCATCGAATTGAGTCCGTTAACTTCAAATGAACAAGGAGTTTTAGGCCAACCTAATCTACTGGCAGCTTTACGACTAATGAACGAACTCATTGAACCTGAATCTAGCAGACATCTCAAGGGCTGTTTACACCCCTTACTATCAATCGCGTGAACTAAAACGGTACCGAGCAAAATTTCCTTTTTTGTCTCGTTTTTCTTCCCTATAAAACTAGCAGCACAATGTGATATTTCAGGCGAATTTTGTTCGACTCCCGATGCCCCTGGATTATTAGTATTTTCTATGGACGACTGACTATTGGAACGATTTCTATCAAAGTGCAACAAACTATTATGAAGGTTACTATTACATTTACTACATTTAAAGGCCTTTGGACACGACTTGACAGAATGATTAGCCTGATTAAGACACCTAAAACACGAGGAAGATTCTTTACAAAATTGGTATCTTTCTTTTGGAGATTTTTTCAAAAACAATGAGCAATGGTTAAGAAAATGACTTTGTTTACATAAAGCACAACATATTGACGACGAATTTGTAACAAAGGATGAACTACTATTATGCCTTGACTCATTGGAATGTTTATAATTACACTTTGGCTCCGTATAAGTTGGGGCCCTCGACGATTTCTTAGATTCACTTAAGCTACTATTCAAATTATCGTAAGCAATGTACTGAGTTTCAATAAACTCTACCAATTTTTGAAATGACGGGATTTTATTCGATTTATTTTCTAACTCAAATAACTTTACTGAATCCGCGTCTAATTTCGACAAAAGTAAATTAAACATAATAAAATCCCAATGTTCTGTCGGAAGACCTAATGTTTTCAATGCGGCTAAATTTTCTAAAAACGTATCTACTAATTTAGCCAGATTTTTCGAATTAACTACCGATATTTTCTGTACGCCCAAGATCGCATCCCAATGCGCGGTCGCACAACGACGAACATTTGTGTAGCGTTTAACAATTAGATCGTAAGCAATTTGATAATTATCGCTATTTATTGACAAATTACGAATCAAACTAAGTGGAGTCCCTTCTAAACATCCTTTCAAATACTTAAACTTTTCTACGTCTGCTAGGCCTGCGTTATTATGTACAACCGAATTATATAAGTCTAAAAACGAACTAAACTCTTTAAAATCACCCTTAAATTTAGGCAGCTCTATTTTAGGCAAGCGAATATTTGATTGTGGAACTACTACTGATCTAAACGGTTCTGGAGTTTCAAATTGTGGCTCAGATAATTCCGCACTAAATAGTTTTATTTTATAAAATTGTTCCAAAAATAATTCCCGAACATTTTCTTCAACCCTCGTATCCGCGTCTAGTACAGAAAGAATATTACTAATAATATTAGTGTGATGTTTTAAGAACTCTTCGCGAATCGAATCTAAATCCTCTAGTCTAATTTTAAATAAAGGGCGAATAGAAACGTCTGAAAGGGCCTTAAAACCTAAATCGAAAATTAACTGAATATCATTTAAAGCAGTTTTTCTTAAAAATTTGAGCTTCCTATTCTTTTCTTCAAGTTTTTCCATTTTAAATTTTTAACAAGTTCCAATAATATTATACAAACGAAAATGTACAAAAATGTGGTCTAAAACCCGAAATTACCGATTTGTAATTTGATACTTTATTAAAACGACGATAATCCCCTTTTAAAAGTCCCATATGGTCGACTTTACAAAAAGGTCATAAATTATTCTCGAGCCACGACAAGAGACGCAAACTTAAGATAAGAACCCTCAAAACGATAAAAAATACGACGAGACGAAACCAACCATTCAAATTTAAATATAACAATAAATATTTTTTCAATAAATGAGTTCAAATCCGGCTCGAAGGACCAATGTGGGGTATTAACAAACAAATGTACTATTACAAATTAATAGTACTTAATTAACAGAACTATTCCTTCGACAACTCTGGCGAGAAAAAATGGACTTTTCCTCATTGGTGCAAATAATTATTAAAATTTAAATGGTTGCAATAAACAATCAAAAACAATTTATAGGTTTAGGTAAAACTAGGTAAAAACTTACCGCTGGGTCTAATTACCAGGGTTTGCACTACAAAACAACGAACGAAATCAATTCAATATGCGTGCATGGGTTCCCGTGCCGGGTTGCGTCTTTTCTTTTCAACGACTGGTGCTCTTCTGTCTTAAAGGGACGCATTCCACGAGCCCGATGGCGGTACTTATAGGGATCGTAGGAATACAGGGAGGACAAATGTATTGATTAATTTATACAACCATATTCAAATTTAAACAACAGACGAGACTTACGAATCATTATCAATCTGTATTGGAATCAAAAGGCCAATATAAAGATAGAAGAACAAAAGTCCGAAAATATAGATATAAAGAGAGGAGTAAGACAGGGCTGTGTTCTGTCACCATTAATGTTTAACGTGTACAGTGAAGCCATATTCCAGGAAGCGATAGCGGATCTGGGTAATGGAATCTCTGTAAACGGAAGAATAGTAAATAACATAAGATTCGCTGATGGCACCGTTATAATGGCAGACACCCTGGAATCGCTACAAGAATTAGTAAATAGAATTAACGATTATTGCATTAGATACGGACTAAAAATAAATAAGAGAAAAACTAAATTTATGATTGTCTCAAAAACGCAACATGGAAATGAAAGATTAATGATAGAGCAAACCCAAATAGAAAAAGTAGAGACATATAAATATCTGGGAACCTGGGTTGATGACAAAAATGACCAAAGCAGAGAAATCAAAGTCCGAATTGAAACTGCAAGGCAGGCATTTGTGAAAATGAAGACAATGCTTACCAACAGAGACCTTCAGTTGCATCTTAGATTGAGGGCTCTAAGATGTTACATATTTTCTATCTTACTATACGGAATGGAAGCTTGGACATTGAAGAAACAACACATAAGAAAAATAGAAGCGTTCGAAATGTGGTGTTACAGAAGAATATTAAAAATCCAGTGGGTTCAAAGGATTACCAATGCTGAGGTACTACGACGTCTAAATAAGGAGTAAGAAATTATGAACAGCATAAAAAGAAGAAAACTAGAATATTTGGGTCACATAACCAGAGGAGAAAAATATGAGCTGCTGAGAATTATTATGCAAGGAAGGATCCAAGGAAGAAGAAGCATAGGAAGAAGACGCATCTCCTGGCTGAAGAACCTTAGAGAATGGTTTAACTGTAGTTCACTACAACTTTTCAGAGCAGCAGCCAACAAAGTGACCATAGCCGTTATGATATCCAACCTCCGATAGGAGATGGAACTTTAAGAAGAAGATACAGAAACTCAAGACATAGCGATTCAAATGGAGTTGACAATAGAGAAATTTACACACGAAATTCAGAAAATCAGAATCAGAAATCATCAGAGAAACTGGGAGAAGTGGACAATGGAAGTTATAAAATGGAGTATGACAAAAACATGCATGAAAAAGCAACGTTGAAGACTACTACTGAGAAGGGTATTGATATTAGAAAAATAGTTGGGATAAACTGCAAGAAAGATGCAAAAAATAGAAAAGCCGGGAAGAGAGCAAATCCATATATCCAGCAGTGGATTGACGACAACTAGAAGAAGAAGCATTGTAGGATTCTTATTGTCATTTTTTAACTCAAATCATTTGTTTTAAATAGCTTGGACATTGTTATTTATATTGTGTACATATTGACACTCGGTCCACTACTGCCTCACTGATGGTATATTAATGATAAACCAGGAAACTAACGATTTTCCCATGACACTTGTTGATACAGATATCTAGCAACTGCTTTTGGTAAATTTCGCCGTTTCATTTCAAATACTAAAGGTGAAGACCGGTAAATTATATGGAAAAGTGACATAATTTTACTGAAAAAGCATAAAAAATCCTTTAAAATGAGTGTTTGTAAAGTTATTTTTGGTAACTTTTTGCTTAATTATTCGCAAAATTGCTTCAAAATTCGATTTTTTGAAAATTATTAATAACTTCTAAAAATACACAAAAAAATTGATTTCGCATGAGAATAAGGATAATATCCCAAATATTCAGCTATTCAGAATATTTCAAGAACTTTCACTTAATAGTTATTGCAACATTGAAATTGTGTATCCCAAAAAGCTTTTAGATTACTTACTAGTACTTTTGTAAACCTATTTTACAATATTAAACATATTTTTTTTAATCGTTAAATGATTTAATTTAAGAAAATAATCCATTCTCTTCAGTTTGGTGCTTTCAGAATTATTGTAGACAGTTCATGCAGACAGTAATCAGTTTTTCATCATTATAAGTGTAACTTATTTTTTTTAGTTTGTAATGTTATAAACGTCACATGTTTCTTATTTTTCATTTAACAATTATTTTAGTTGAATTTCTTTCGATTTTATTCATTTAATAACTTTATATTTTATTTAACTATTTTTATTCTAAATAAAGTTGGCGTCCAATTATTCGTACAATTCTTCAATCAACTAAATATCATATTTATTCTTTATTTTTCATTTTCAATCTTCATTTATTTCAGTTATATTTCCTGTATTTAACTCCAGTCGGTTCTATGTCACAGACATAGAACATATAAATTTCTATGCCGCACTTCAATGGACAGTATATTTGTCAGTTCACAGCTCCTCTACTCTGTCATGTCACACTTCAATTCTGAAGAAAGGGAAATATCCTTCATCTATAAAAAGGCATGCTTGGATTTAAAATCCATTTATAATATTGGTATTTGTTTACATTAGTAAGGATCGCTAAAAAGACGAATCTTTTTTTCTATTCATTCTGTTTTTTATCATGGATACAAGAAAACTAAAAATGTTTTAAAAATTGAAAAAAAGGTTATGAAAACTAGGAAATCAAAAATTAAGAAGAGGAAAATGTTATCAAAATGCGAAATAGCCTTAGTTATATAAAATGTACAAGCCAATTGTAAATACCAATAATTTTTCCCTGTAAAATATAAAATATTGTAAAATGGACAAAATTCATTCATTTGGAAAAAGAAGTCAAGCGCGTTTGGGCACAATATAAAATATTCTACACGTTGGTTATTCCAAAGAATAACCAATGCATTTTGAAATACAACATAAAACCACCAAAATATTCACCAGTTTGAGAGCAACGGCGCAAAGATTAAACGGAAATTGGACTCTAGTATTTTCGCAAAAACTCATTTATCATAATGAAATTAAATCCTAAACTAAAGAAATTAAATCTAATCTATATATATATATATATATATATATATATATATATATATATATATATATATATATATAATAATATAAGTTAATAACAAATAAAATACAGTTATATGAATCCCTTAAAAACTCATTATCATTACTCCTTTATGACGTTACTCGATAATTAGTATTTTCGCAATAAACAATATATTTGAAAAGTGTGGCAACATTGGTTTAAAAAGTATGCCCTACGCATACGCATATCATTGACGGCAGATTTAACGGCGGATGCCGTTTGAAATTTATGTCAAAATATTAGTTTTTTTAATGAAAAATAAAAAGTAAACCACAATCCACTGTTCAAATTTTAGACTAATCCGACTAAGCCTTACTAATGTAAGTAATTACCTTGGTAAATCTTTTCTTAGGGTAAGTTATATTTATTATTAATTTAACCAATATCCAGTGTCTTTTTATGATTTCAAATTTTATTTCATTTTTTTACATATTCATACCTAACTTCTTCCGCACATGTTTCTTTTAAACTTCCTATAATTCGTACAATATGCAAGGAGTATCTTTATTATAATTTAATTAATTTGTTTAATAATAATTATATCAATTTTATCGTTGCCAATTTGCTATTTTCTATTTAATATTGTAATTATTTTCAATTTTCATATGACATATATGAAGTGGCTAACACAAGGTTACTTTTTCTAGATTTTTGGCTTAATTTTTATCTACCTTTTTAGCTGAAGAATTCAACAACATACATGGTCGACCATGCAGCCTGAAGATGAAAGTATCTAAATTCAACTACATCATCAGCAAGTTATCCTGTATAGCCAATATCAGCAACTAAAACCCCTACATTCTGCAATCCTTTGAAGCCAACAACAAGCTATCAAGCTTATACGCTATGATTTTTAATATTAAAATTTATTTTATATTTTTGTTATGTACAATAAATATGATAAGTTATCATCTTAGTTCATTTGTTTCGGCCAAATTCATTGTTCTACATTGGCTCCCAAATTTCGAAGGTAGTTATATTGTTACCAATTGGCGCCCACCGTTTGAAATGAACTGAATCTGCTAAATTTTAAACATTCTATAAAAATAGCAGCAATCATATAATTTAATATCAATTTAACAACAGTTAAAGGATATTTAGTGACTTTAAACATGAATACCGTTGTAGCAGCACTGAAGATTCAATATTTTTTTCGAAAACGTTCTGTGATTAACCCGAATTAAGGGTTTTTCATTAACTTAAAAATTAACTTTTCACTGTGAATTATAAGGCGTCTTTGTCTACTTTGTTGAATAGATTTGGTAATATTTGACACATCCCTTTGTTTTAACAGCATGGCAGAATATATTATGTTATTTGTGTATGATAAAACATAGAACTTTAGCATTTTATACTTGCTGAACTGTTGCCATTTTTTTTTGCATATTAAATTGCCTTTCGCCACTCTTAATTTAAGACTAGTATATCTTTAAAACGATTTTCATTTTCTATACAACGTAATTACCAGGCGTGTGAGATCAAATCACCGTTAATCATTCCCATGTCTCTGCCACTTTATTGCATATTTTCGCACGCACCAGTTTCGGATGCAAAATGGGGAGATATTTTATAATGCGTTGGTGAGGACATGTGTAAACCGTATAACCAACTGGAATTGTATTTAATTAGGCTTCTGTTAATAAGAAAGTCGTTATTAAGTGCTAATTATCAAGCAACGTACGGTAAGGTGGGGCAGTACGGTACAGTTTTTTTAGTGTTTAAAACATTAAAAATTTAAAGTTTAAATTTTTAAAATTATTGTAGGATATATAGTAGTATAGTAGTAGGATATGTTTACAAATTATTTCTGTGCGCAAAAAAGAAAAGGCGTAATATAGTTCTAAAGAAGAGAAGGAATACGTGCAAAAGGTCATTTTATCAATGTGTCCCAAGAGATGTGTCTACCGAGAGGCAAATTGGAAACGTCTGTAGGATAGTTTGAAACCGGTATTTCCAATCTACTCAAAGAAAAATGCTACCTGGAATTCATATTCTAATTTAATATTTTGGATTAATTTTATGTAATAACTGTTTACATATAATAGAAAAACAAAAGAATTAAAGAATATTACAATTCGTAACAGAAACATCAAACTTTATCGTTTAGTTGTTTGTTTTCATTTCAGTAGATCTGCAGTTCTTTTGGTAAGATGCCATATTTAAGTACTATCGTTTGTATTAAAATTGTTACTTTTTACAGACAAGAAGATATTCCGTCTTCATCATTCAACTGGCCAAGAGCGACAAGGACAACTTGAAACTGAGCAACATTTTAGAATTCAGTGCTTATGAAATCGCACGTTTAGAGCTCTGAAGCTGAAAAAGCAAACGATGGTGACACCGAAGTCGCCAAACTAGACGATTACAATTTACACAAACCCACACAAAGTGGAATAAGCAGTAATAAACAATAATACAATTGTGGAAGCCAGACCGACGTGGTTGAGTATACCACTCAACTCACTATAGCTCGGGATATCATTTCGCAGAATTCTACTCGAGAAAAAAATGTTTTTGTGGCGTTTTCATTATAATATGGTATCGGCTTAGTCGGGGTAGTCGCACAGAGCTTGTTGAAGTGGTAAAGGACCAAAGCGATGATACTATCAAATCAAATCTGATAAAAAACTGTAATCAAGTATCTCAACATGGTATCTCACAAGGGTACTGGACATAAGTAGAAGAATTTTCAAAGGCCCAAAACCAAAATGTGGCAAAGATTCCGTTAGAAATGAAATTCAACAGAAGCTGGAAAAGAGTCATAACAACAAATGGAGGAGGACAAATCTTTTTTTTTGTCTAATAGTTCCTAGCAGATGAAAGCTGAAGACAGTCACATATATAACGAATTTTTTTTTCACCAATTTCTTCTAAGTGTAGTCCCTAAAAAAACAATAATGTATAACAACCTTGACTTTATTTATACTTCAATTTACTTTTTATATCATCAAATTATTAACTACTTAAATAACCATATGGAGCATTCATGATTTAACACTAGTTCAGACAGAGATATTTAAATCACCAACTTATATTGCGTGATCTTGTCTGTTTTGTAAGTAATCAGCATACCATCGGTCGTATCGTTAAAATTAATTTTATTTCTCTTAGAATTCTGTTTTTTACACATTTTATTGCAGAAGTTCTTCGAAAACAGTTTTATGGCAGGTGTTTAATTTACATTTAACTTTTAAATACTTTCAGTTAAATATATATATATATATATATATATATATATATATATATATATATATATATATATATATATATATATATATATATATTGTTATGATGAACAATAGATAGTTTTAATATATTGATATATTAAAACTATCTATTGTTTGAATATTTTGTACAGTTACTGTTTGCACAACATCAACATCAAAATGTCTAGATACATTTAAGACTGTTTCATCCTCTCTAAGTGGTGGTTCTAAATATTTTGCAACTGTTATCAGTTTTAATGCATAATCTACCATATTTGATTTTAAATTGTGATTATACTTTCCAAAATATAGAATTTCTCTAAACTTGGCTTGCTCTAGTTCATCCCAATAATAATTTAAAAATTTATTTTCAAATGTTTGAAAATTATCTAAATCATTTTCAATACTACCAAGTTGCTGCATTGTCATTTAATGTCACTCTAATATAATCTTTAATATCATTAATATTATTCACAAATCTTAATTTATGTTTTAAACTATTTATGTATACTCTAGGATGCAAATTTTTTATATTACCAGAGAATTTAATCCCAGTCTCATTTGTTAAATTTAAGTAAGGTCTCCCTATGTCTCTCATTTGTGAAATATCATCTATTCTCTGTTCCACATTTCTTATTTGATTACTATTTATTTGGATATTTTGTTGTATATCGTCTAATTTTTCTTCTGTGTTTCTCCTGTCTTCGTTAATTTTTACTTCTAAGTTACATTTCTGTAACTCTATTTTCTGTTCTATATCTATTTTATTATCTTGAATAATCCTCTTTACTTCTGTCCTCTCATTGTCTATCCTTTTCTTGTAGTCATTCCGTATACTTTTTATTTCATTTGCAACTTTTTTCTCTGCAGCTTCAAGTTTTTTATCCATTTGTTTTTCCATTTGTTTTACAATTTTATTATTATTATCTTCTATTTTCTTTTCTAATTTTCTATAATTCTCTTCCAATTTCTGTTCCATTTTTTTCATGTCTTCTTTGACTTCTTGTGAATTCTGTTCCATTTTGTGTTCTATTTTTTTCGTATTCTCTTCCATTGTCTTGTTCATCTGCATCATTAATGACATCAAGGCTGCCATATTGACATTTTCCTCTCTTTCTGGATTCATTTCTGCAGTATCTTGTGGAACTTGAACTAAACTCTCCTCTTGTATAGGTTGTGTTTCTACTTCCAAATCTTCTTCATTCTTTTTGCTTCTTGTACCTTTCTTTCCTTGAGACATTTTGAGACTTTACTTGTTCAAATATAATTAAAAATAAAATCTATAATTTTTCCTTTCTACTGATAATTAATTTAATTATATGAGAGCACTTATCTTCCCAAACTAATTCTTTTAAATAGAGAGCCACCGCGTTGGGTGCCAAATTGTTATGATGTATTGTTTGTTTGAATGATGAGCAATGAGTATTTTTTAATAATATAGGGTTTTTATCGCGGTTCTCAAAGAATTAGTTTGTAAGTATTTTTTTTTAAATTATCTTTATTATAACTATTATGAAACACACATATATATCTAACCTAGCCAATGTAAATTTAAAATAAACTATCTTTAAATTGATATTCTTATAAAACTAATTAAATTCTATAGACAATGTAAAATTTAAACAAACTATCTTCAAAATTGAAATTGTTATGACACTAACTAAATTATATTAACAAAATTTTGTACCTTTCTTTCACTGAATGCCTAAATGAACTGTTTTCCACCATATAGATTCTAATCATCACTGAATGTCTTCGTACTTCGGTTATCCTTGTTTTTGTGAAATTACTTTTTTCAATTATCAGCTTCTACCAATTTAAGATATAGTTTTCTTCACCAGCATTTATACACCACCAAGCAAACCAGCAAACACCATTTATATTTATTCTTCTTTTCAATATATCAATATCCAATTATTATAAGTTGATTTATACTAATCTCCAATCATAATATAATTTTAATTCCTTCCAATGTCCATCCAATATTCTTTTAATATACTTTTATAATCTTCAATAATTATTTGTGTATAATTATAAATGTGCATTAAATATATGCATAATTTTTAATCTTCATTTAACTCACTATATTAAACAATTGGACTATTTGTAACTGATTCACTGACTCCAACTAACTTTCATATTTCTTACTAAATTTTTCTGACTGACTTCTTGAAAATTCTGAACAATTTACTTCACTAACTAAATGTGTCTACTAACTTTCATAATAAAAACTGGCCTGGACGGACTTTCTTACTAAACTGCTTGACTTCTGACTAAAAACTGCCCTCTTGAATCCAAATCACGGGTATTTATATCTTTTTGGATATTCTAGAATCATCTGGTAAGAGATCATGTTCCAATTTGTTCTATTACTTCTATATAGATGTTCTCGAAAAAAATATCTGTTCGATCCACCGCCATAATCATTATTTCGAGAATGTTCGACCGTAAACAATGGTCAAATTCTGCATTCTGGAGAATTCGTTCGTTTTTTATTGATAATTTTGTTTACATTTAGGCTTTTCAGATCAGAATATATAATTAAATTAGTAACTTAACATTCTAATTTAATAAACTACACATTTTAAACAACTATAACCCCACTTATATTCGTAAAAATTCTTAAAATGACACTTGGAGAGTACGTATAGTGTGTTGCCTAGTCACATGGCTCACTTAAATATATCTACAAAATCATAACTACTAAAATACAATTTTTTACAATTATTATATGCTAATTTCTTAAAATGCCCTCACATAAATAATTTTTATTAAATTCTCTAGTATATAACTTATTTAAAATAATCAAATACTTTTTTATATCTAATATGTAGTATATAACTTATAAATTATTTTCTATAAACCCCAATCGTCACAATATATATATATATATATATATATATATATATATATATATATATATGTTGTAGGTAAAAGTTTATGGTCGGTATAGTAGAGTTTAACAGGGTATCTAACACAGATATAAAATTATATTTTCAGCGAATAGACAAAGATAACAATCATATTTTCTTTTCCCCACACTCATTTTCTTCAATAACT